>NC_084578.2:3552500-3562500 GCF_033978685.3 Nerophis lumbriciformis | reverse complement strand
ACAAAGTTCAGTGAGGAGGTTGTGTTACGTGTGACAAAGTGTGTTGACTTTTATGTTAGTGGCATTTTTGTTTTTGCACCATGACTAGGGAAGGTTGTTTGGAAGTTGTCATATATAAATGATGTGCTAATACTTCAAAGCACTTTCAAGTATTTTTAGGGCCCGCATGGCCCATTGTATAAGGTTTGGGAGTCCTTATGCAATGGGACATAAGGACCTATTGAATTTGTAAGGTTTTATTAGGGCCCGCATGGCCCATTGTATAAGGACTCCCACAGGGAGTCCTTATGCAATGGGACATAAGGACCTATTGAATTTGTAAGGTTTTATTCTTTCTTTCTTATTCTTCCGCCGCCTCTTTGAGCAATAATTTGACCCACATCATGCTTCAAAACTCACCATATTTGACCCACACATCAGGACCTGGGAAAATTGTCTTTTAAAAAAAAAAACCGAACCCCAAAACTCAAAATTGCGCTCTGGCGCCCCCTAGGGAAAAAAAAAACTAGACTGCCTGTAACTCCCACAAAAACCTCTATGTAGGTTTGACTTAGACCTAGTTTTCATAATTGTATATCCTCGGGCAAAAATCAACAGGAAGTTGGCAATTCCCCCTTCAAGACAAAAAAGTACTAAAAACAGTCACTTTTGCCTCTTTGAGCTGTAATTTGACCCACTTAACATGCTTCAAAACTCACCAAACTGAACACAAACATCAGGACTGGCAATTATTGCGATCTAATAAAAAAAAACCTAACCCCAAATTTAAAAATTGCGCTCTAGAGCAATTTTTGAATAAAACGGAGAAAAAAACTGCTCCTCGGAAGAAAAAAATGACAAAACTGCCTGTAACTCCCACTGGGAAGGTCGGAGAGACATGAAACAAAAACCTCTTCGTAGGTCTTACTTAGACCTACATTTCATAAATTGACACCCCCCAGCAAAAATCAACAGGAAGTTTGCTATTCCCCCTTCAAAACAATTTCTTTGTAAAAACCGGTCACCTTCCTTCAAAATCCACCTCCTCTGAGCGCGTTTGTCGTTTCGGCTTCAAACTAACACAGGAGAGAGATTGAACTCTTGTGTATAAAAGTATAGAACAGCGTTTTAATACCTGCTCCGGTTTTGATTTTATGACCCTTCAAAGACCCGCTGCACTGATGCTGCTGCGCTGCTGTTTTTTTAAGATGGCTGCTTAAAAGCAGGAAGCACCAGCGTGCCCACACAATGCAGACAAGGTAGGTACACTAGACAAAAGTCTTGGGACACTTCAGACTAAAAGTAGACAAAAGTATTGGGACACTTAGGACTAGCACCTGCCAAATACGCGGGCCCGACCAATGCTGCTTGCAGCTTTAATTTTAGATTGAAGCTTTTGCCGCTTGTCCAGCTGTTTGGTTTCTCTCCTCCAGTCGCAGTTCAGAGGGTTACTTCTGGAATAAGCTGCTCTAAATGCAGATCAGAGGTCTAGGTTGTCAACAGAGCGACGACCAGGAGTTGGAGGGGCGAAAAAAGATGATAGGAGGTAAACCTATCTGACAGCATCTTGACAGAATCCTCCGGACACAGCGTGACAACCCGGGAGAATACATAATCCGTCTGTTAACATGTGGGAGTAGATCGTGCGGGGCTGCCGACATCCTTAATCCTTGTAAAGTCCGAGGGCCAGCGCGGAGTGAGCAGCCGGAGGCAGAGATACCGAGAGACGGCGTGCATATGTGTAGGGTGTCCTCAGGTGAAGTTTGCAAGTCCGTGGACCACGGATCGAGTCCGGTGCCCGCAGACAGTCGATCACAAAGCGTTGTCGACCGCAGTGTCGCCAAAGTAAATCCCCATGGCCGCCGAGGCGTGCTTGAGTGAGCAAACATACAGAAACGAAGGATATTCGCCGCTGATCCTTGTCCTGCCATTGGGAAGACGTCTGGTTCTTATCATACCTAATGGTGCACAGCTGGGCTGGTGCGGTCTAATTATGTTCATACAGACGCTTTGTAACGTTTTGAGTCCACAGGATCTGACTGCTGCCACACGACCACGTAGACCCTAGTCATCATGTAGGGTTGCCAACCATTATTTCGATACTTTTCTACATAAAGGGGACCACATTATTGGCTTTATTTTAATGAAAAATGTTAGTGTACATGAAACATATGTTTATTATTGTAATTTAGTCCTTAAATAAAATAGTGAACATACTAGACAACTTGTCTTTTAGTAGTAAGTAAACAAACAAAGACTCCTAAATTGTCTACCAATATTTTGGTAACGGTATCAAAATGTATTTCGATACTTTTCGATACTTTTCTAAATAAAAAGGGAACCATAAAACATGAGTATTATTGACTTTATTTTAATGAAAAATGTTAGTGTACATGAAACATATGTTTATTATTGTCATTTAGTCCTTAAATAAAATAGTGAACATACTAGACAACTTGTCTTTTAGTAGTAAGTAAACAAACAAAGACTCCTAAATTGTCTACCAATATTTTGGTAATGATATCAAAATGTATTTGGATACTTTTCGATACTTTTCTAAATAAAAAGGGAACCATAAAACATGAGTATTATTGACTTTATTTTAATGAAAAATGTTAGTGTACATGAAACATATGTTTATTATTGTCATTTAGTCCTTAAATAAAATAGTGAACATACTAGACAACTTGTCCTTTAGTAGTAAATAAACAAACAAAGACTCCTAAATTGTCTACCAATATTTTGGTAACGGTATCAAAATGTATTTCGATACTTTTCGATACTTTTCTAAATAAAGGGAACCATAAAACATGGGTATTATTGACTTTATTTTAATGAAAAATGTTAGTGTACATGAAACAAAAGTTTATTATTGTAATGTAGTCCTTAAATAAAATAGTGAACATACTAGACAACTTGTCTTTTAGTAGTAAATAAACAAACAAAGACTCCTAATTAGTCTATGCAGTAACATATTGTGTCATTTATACACCCATTATTTTGTACACATTATGAAGGACAAACTGTAAAAAATGATTATCAATCTACTTGTTCATTTACTGTTAATATCTGCTGATTAGCACTTGTACAGCAGCTCCCACTCCCTTCCCTCTGTTGCAAGTTTTGTTGATTCTATGTAACTTGTTTAAGTGTGCTATAGTGTTGTCCCGATACCAATATTTTGGTACTGGTACCATTACAAAAAATATTTTGATACTTTTCAATACTTTTCTAAATAAAGCGGGACAACCAAAAATTGGCTTTATTTTGACAAAAAATGTTAGGGTACATGAAACATATGTTTATTATTGTCATTTAGTCCTTAAATAAAATAGTGAACATACTAGACAACTTGTCTTTTAGTAGTAAGTAAACAAACAAAGACTCCTAATTAGTTTACCAACATTTTGGTAACGGTACCAAAATTGTATTTCGATACTTTTCTAAATGAAAGGGACCACAAAAAATTGCATTATTGGCTTTTTTTAATAAAAAATAATAGGGTACATGAAACATATGTTTATTATTGTAATTTAGTCCTTAAATAAAATAGTGAACATACTAGACAACTTGTCCTTTAGTAGTAAGTAAACAAACAAAGACTCATAAATTGTCTACCAATATTTTGGTAATGGTATCAAAATGTATTTCGATACTTTTCGATACTTTTCTAAATAAAGGGAACCATAAAAAAATGGGCATTATTGACTTTATTTTAATGAAAAATGTTAGTGTACATGAAACATATGTTTATTATTGTCATTTAGTCCTTAAATAAAATAGTGAACATACTAGACAACTTGTCTTTTAGTAGTAAGTAAACAAACAAAGACTCCTAATTAGTCCATGCAGTAACATATTGTGTCATTTATACACCTATTATTTTGTACACATTATGAAGGACAAACTGTAAAAAATGATTATCAATCTACTTGTTCATTTACTGTTAATATCTGCTGATTAGCACTTGTACAGCAGCTCCCACTCCCTTCCCTCTGTTGCAAGTTTTGTTGATTCTATGTAACTTGTTTAAGTGTGCTATAGTGTTGTCTCGATACCAATATTTTGGTACTGGTACCATTACAAAAATGACTTTGATACTTTTCAATACTTTTCTAAATAAAGCGGGACAACCAAAAATTGGCTTTATTTTGACAAAAAATGTTAGGGTGCATGAAACATATGTTTATTATTGTCATTTAGTCCTTAAATAAAATAGTGAACATACTAGACAACTTGTCTTTTAGTAGTAAGTAAACAAACAAAGACTCCTAATTAGTTTACCAAAATTTTGGTAACGGTACCAAAATTGTATTTCGATACTTTTCTAAATAAAAGGGACCACAAAAAATTGCATTATTGGCTTTTTTTAAATAAAAAATAATAGGGTACATGAAACATATGTTTATTATTGTAATTTAGTCCTTAAATAAAATAGTGAACATACTAGACAACTTGTCTTTTAGTAGTAAGTAAACAAACAAAGACTCCTAATTTGTCTACCAATATTTTGATAACGGTATAAAATTATATTTCGATACTTTTCCAAATAAAGGGGACCACAAAAATGTCATTATTGGATTTATTTTAACAAAAAATGTTAGGGTACATGAAACATATGTTTATTATTGTCATTTAGTCCTTAAATAAAATAGTGAACATACTAGACAACTTGTCTTTTAATAGTAAGTAAACAAACAAAGACTCCTAATTAGTCTGCTGACGTATGCAGTAACATATTGTGTCATTTATACACCTATTATTTTGTACACATTATTAAGGACAAACTGTAAAAATTGATTATTAATCTACTTGTTCATTTACTGTTAATATCTGCTTATTTTCTGTTTCAACATGTTCTATCAGACCACGTGTAAATTCACCAAAACGTCAGCGTGGAGTTATTGAGTCTGTTTAGCTGATTAGAGAGTTAGCTACCGCATGACTCTGACTTCTGTTTTGTTTAAACAGCCGTTTTACTGCCTTGTTACGGACACCGTTTTGGAAACAATTAAGGCATGTAAATAAACATTTTCATTTTTTTCCCGTGTAAATAACTCAATTGACAACATATAAATATGCGACTAATATATGAAAACAACATTTTCCTCATAAAATGTAACGGGTGTGGCTTATATCCGGACGTCACGGTATAGTTTGTTTATTCACGTTCGAAAATGGTAAAATTGGGAAAATGACTATTCAAATAAGATATTTTGATTTCCCCCCACACAGAAAATCTTGTTTAAAGGATGCTTCATTTAAGAATCTCAATTAAACAATGCTTTTTTCAGGATAAAATACTTATTTCTCGCTTATAATTAATTATTCACGCCTATAAAATATCCTACCCCAATACCCTACTGTGCAATATTAGCCTCCGAGTGCAATATGTCCGACACTGATTGTTATTACTTTATTACTCCAGTACTCTTGTTTTGTTCTGTATATTGTACAGTTTTTTTGTATATTGTTTTGTATATTGTAAAATATGTTTTTATTGGATAGTAGTCTGTTTATTTTAATTCTTATTTTGTATCTTTATTACTTATGTGATTTATTTTTATTCCATATTTGTTTCCACTACCGCACCTTAAATTGGAGTCCTTAATCTCGTTATATGCAAATATAATGACAATAAAGTCCATTCTATTCTAAAATTCCTGCTATTTATAGATATACACATTTTTATTGTGTATGTCTTATCAACTAAAACCTACTAGCTGCATGGTAAAATATTAGCACTAGTTTTTTACTATTTTTTTTCTAAAATTTAGTCATTTTATCTTCATTTTTTTCATCTCTTTTTTGCAGTGCGCCTCCAGAAGCATATCGACAATGATTAGGCTTTACAAATTAGATACAACAGCTGGAATTACTGAAAAAAAAGGTGAACTAATCCCATCCAAGACATAAAATGCGCTAAATATAGCTCCAAAAAAAACAGGCAAGAGCAAAACAAGGCCAACATGAAAGTGAAAGTGAAAGTGAAAGTGAAAGAAAGGGCCTTTTGGAAGTTTGTCCTTTCATTTTCAACTTTTTACACTTCAGATACGACTTCTCCCTTGCCTGGTACTTCTTCTGAGCGTGTTAGATGTCTTTTAAAGGGGCCATTGTTGCAAAAAGATGACCTGTGTGAAATGTCCCATAGGTACAAGTGTCTGTCTTAGTAATATTAACTCATAATGGCAATATTTTTGTTTTGTTTCAGTTTTGTAAATTCACCAAAAAGGTCACCGTGGAGTTATTGAGTCTGTTTAGCTGATTGGAGAGCTAACTTAATGGGACCGTGACTTCTGTTTTGTTTGATTAGCCGTTTTACTGCCTTGTTACAGACACCTTTTGGAAACAATTAAGGTATTTAAATATATATATAGTCCAGAAAATATGGTATTTTACAATGTTCACCATCACTAAATTATTCTAATTTTAATCACAATTATAATCAGTCAAACACACAGGATGACAGTGTAACAATATCAATTAAATATTACAATTATTTCCAAGTATGGAATCCAATTTAATTCCTTTATTTTTGTTTTTTTTGCCCTTAAAAGTTCTCCTTTGTCCAGGGACTCATATCCTGAGTTTGTAAGCAACAGCTTTAAGAAAATAGCAAATGGGCAAATACAAATCCATAAATTAGTCACAGCCGCAGGGTCAAAGCGTAGGAAAAAAAGTTGCATCTTTTAATCCAGAATTCACAGTGTTTTTTTTAATGAAAGAAATAAGAGCACCTGGAGGATGTTCTTGCTAGCACAGGGTTACGCGACAAAGAAAGATGCCAGAAGGATGACTTCTGTTTTGTTTGATTCACCGTTTTACTGCCTTGTTACAGACACCGTTTGGAAACAATTAAGGTACGTAAATAAACATTTAAAAACGATTTCTGTGTAAATAACTGAAATCACAACATCTAAAGGTGCGACTAATATATGGAATTAAAAAAAAAAATCCTCATAAACAAGGCCAAAATGAAAGTGAAAGTGAAAGTGAAAGTATAAGAAAATGTCCTTTCATTTTAAACATTTAAACTTCGGATATGACTTCCCCCTTGCCTGCTAGTTCTTCTGAGCGCTGTTAGATGTCTTTTTAAAGATGGATGGCAGTTTTAGGGGCCATTGTTGCGAAAAAAGATGACCCGTGTGAAATGTCTGTAGGAGTGTTTTCATGCATGCTAAAATGTTTACAAGTGTCTGTCTTAATAATATTAACTCTTAATGGCATTTTTTTTTGTATTGTTTCAGTTTTATAAATTCACCAAAACGTCACCATGGAGTTATTGAGTCTGTTTAGCTGATTGGAGAGCTAGCTTCCGCATGACAACGACTTCTGTTTTGTTTGATCAGCCGTTTTACTGCCTTGTTACAGACAACGTTTGGAAACAATTAAGGTACGTAAATAAACATTTAAAAAATATTTCTGTGTAAATAACTCATTTCACAACATATAAATCTGCGGCTTATCAACCGGTGTGACTAATATATGGAAGAAAAACAACATTTTCCTCATAAACAAGGCCGAAGTAAAAGTGAAAGTATAAGAAAATGCCCTTTGAAAGTTTGTCCTTTCATTTTAAACGTTTACACTTCGGATACGACTTCCCCCTTGCCTGCTAGTTCTTCTGAGCGCTGTTAGATGTCTTTTTAAAAGATGGATGGCAGTTTTAGGGGGCCATTGTTGCAAAAAGATGACCCGTAGAAGTAGGGTTGCAAAGGGCTGACTCACATATATACATTATTTCAGGCATTATTAGCCATTTTAATAACTGTCATATTGAGTGTGACAGTTTTACTGTCATATTGAGTAAATAAACTAATTTGTGTCTTTGCAAACCTTACAAAATATATTTGTTCTTGTAAAACTCACAAAGACACATTATTCCAGGCTTTATTAGACATTTTGCATGTTTTTAAAGTTATGTTTGAATACATTTTTATTGCTTTTTTCAAATTATCTCCGGATTCTAAGAACATTACCGTCATATTGAGTAAAAAACGAAATTTTTGTATTTGCAAACCTTACACAAACTAATGTTTATTTTAAAACTCACGAAGATATATTATTTCAGGCATTACTAGTCATTTTGCATGTATGGTATAGGAGTTATAATAACTGTCATATTGAGTAATAACACAAGTTTGTATTTGCAAACATTACAGAAACACCTGATTCTATTAAAACTCACATAGATGCATCATTTCAGGCATTTTTAGACATATTTCATGTTTGGTTTTGGAGTTATGTTTATGTAACTTTGGAAGTTAAGCTTGGGAAGTTAGGAAATATTGACCATTTTTTGATTATTCAAAGTTGGACACCATGTATGGGAATTAATGGGAATACATGGGAATATATGGGAATTAATGGGAATATATTGGAATTAATGGGAATATATGGTAATTAATGGGAATATATGGGAATATATGGGAATTAATGGGAATATATTGGAATTAATGGGAATATATGGGAATTAATGGGAATATATGGGAATTAATGGGAATATATTGGAATTAAATGGGAATATATGGGAATATATGGGAATTAATGGGAATATATTGGAATTAATGGGAATATATGGGAATTAATGGGAATATATGGGAATATATGGGAATTAATGGGAATATATTGGAATTAATGGGAATATATGGGAATTAATGGGAATATATGGGAATTAATGGGAATATATTGGAATTAAATGGGAATATATGGGAATTAATGGGAATATATGGGAATTATCAATCAATCAATCAATGTTTATTTATATAGCCCTAAATCACAAGTGTCTCAAAGGGCTGCACAAGCCACAACGACATCCTCGGTACAAAGCCCAATTAATGAGAATATATTGGAATTAATGGGAATATATGGGAATTAATGGGAATATATGGGAATTAATGGGAATATATGGGAATATATGGGAATTAATGGGAATATATGGAAATTAATGGGAATAAATGGGAATATATGGGAATGTATGGGAATTAATGGGAATATATTGGAATTAATGGGAATATATTGGAATTAATGGTAATATATGGGAATTAATGGGAATATATGGGAATTAATGGGAATATATTGGAATTAATGGGAATATATGGGAATTAATGGGAATATATGGGAATTAATGGGAATATATGGGAATATATGGGAATATATGGGAATTAATGGGAATATATGGGAATTAATGGGGATATATGGGAATTAATGAGAATACATGGGAATTATTGGGAATATATTGGAATTAATGGGAATATATGGGAATTAATGGGAATAGATGGGCATTAATGGGAATATATGGGAATATATGGGAATTAATGGGAATATATGGGAATTAATGGGAATTAATGGGAATATATGGGAAATAATGGGAATATATGGGAATTAATGGGAATATATTGGAATTAATGGGAATATATGGAAATTAATGGGAATATATGGGAATATATGGGAATTAATGGGAATATATGGGAATTAATGGGAATATATGGGAATTAATGGGAATATATGGGAATTAATGGGAATATATGGGAATTAATGGGAATATATGGGAATATATGGGAATATATGGGAATTAATGGGAATATATTGGAATTAATGGGAATATATGGGAATTAATGGGAATATATGGGAATTAATGGGAATATATGGGAATATATGGGAATATATTGGAATTAATGGGAATATATGGGAATATATGGGAAATTATGGGAATATATTGGAATTAATGGGAACATATGGGAATTAATGGGAATATATGGGAATATATGAGAATTAATGGGAATATATTGGAATTAATGGGAATATATGGGAATTAATGGGAATATATGGGAATTAATGGGAATATATGGGAATTAATGGGAATTAATGGGAATATATGGGAAATAATGGGGAATTACAAACATGTTATTTATTTATTTATTTATCAAGCATGTTGCATTCAATGTTTATTCCCATTAATTCTTGTTAATTCCCATGGAAAGTTTCAAAATTTGAATATTCCCGGAATTTTGCAACCCGA
>NC_084578.2:3520000-3547500 GCF_033978685.3 Nerophis lumbriciformis | reverse complement strand
GCGGCTACACACACAAATATTGAAGTAGTGTCTGCTCCACACCACCCGCCTTAGTTATTTCTATTTGTCTTATCAGACCAGCTTTCAGGAAAATACAAAATAAAAAAAATAAAAAATGTAGGATTCTATGTAGGCCAGCCTTGTGGTCTTCTTTGTGACATCCCATGTGCACGGGACAATACACCTCTCAGTATGGAATGCAACAATAAGCACCCTTTTATGTCGAGTACGAGATGTCTTATATATTATAGCTTGTTGCATTATTTTTAGGCATGATGAAACATATATATACATACATATTTACATATATATATACATATATATATATATATATAGATATATATATATATGTATGTGTGGGAAAAAAATCACAAGACTATTTCATCTCTACAGGCCTGTTTCATGAGGGGGGGTACCCTCAATCATCAGGAGATTTTAGTGGAAGCATTCACATACCATGGTTTATATAGGGCACAGAGTGAGTGGGTACAGGCTGGCCTAGGGGCGTGGTGATTGGCTCATGTGTTACCTAGGAGGTGTTTCCGTCTATGGCGGCATGTTGTTACAATTTCGCTGCGCTTGTTGAGGGATGACAGGTCTGGACGGTAAATAATAAACAGTTTCTCTTTCAAGCATAGGTTGCATCTTTTATTACCACAATTGTAAGGTGTGCTGGATGCAAGAATTTGCCATGTTATTGAATATTCAACATTATTGTCTTTGAGGTCCCAAATGTGTTTGCTGAGTTCTGTGGTATTTCGCAGGTTTTTGTTCCTGAAAGAAGCCTTGTGATTGTTCCATCTGGTTTTGAATTCTCCCTCGGTTAATCCTACATATGTGTCGGATGTGTTAATGTCCTTGCGTATTACCTTAGATTGGTAGACAACTGATGTTTGTAAGCACCCCCCGTTGAGAGGGCAATCAGGTTTCTTTCGACAGTTACATCCTTTGTTGGTTTTGGAGTCGCTCTGTCTGGGGGTCGACGGCTCATTTGCAATTGTTTTGTTGTGGTTTGAGATGATTTGTCGTATATTGTTCATGCAGCTGTAGCTCAATTTAATGTTGTTCTTGTTGAATACTTGCCTTAGGGTGTTGTCTTTGGGAAAGTGTTTGTCAATCAGATTGAGGAATTTGTGTCCAATGTTCGTTGAGACGTTTTTGCTGTATGGGGGGTTGTACCAGATGATGTCGTTTCGTTTTCTGTTCTTTTTTGGCTGGTTTCCTGGCGTGGGTTCATAGGTGAACCTGGTGCTTACAAACATCAGTTGTCTACCAAACTAAGGTAATACGCAAGGACATTAACACATCCGACACACATGTAGGATTAACCGAGGGAGAATTCAAAACCAGATGGAACAATCACAAGGCTTCTTTCAGGAACCAAAACCTGCGAAATACCACAGAACTCAGCAAACACATTTGGGACCTCAAAGACAATAATGTTGAATATTCAATAACATGGCAAATTCTTGAATCCAGCACACCTTACAATAGTGGTAATAAAAGATGCAACCTATGCTTGAAAGAGAAACTGTTTATTATTTACCGTCCAGACCTGTCATCCCTCAACAAGCGCAGCGAAATTGTAACAACATGCCGCCATAGACGGAAACACCTCCTAGGTAACACATGAGCCAATCACCACGCCCCTACGCCAGCCTGTACCCACCCACTCTGTGCCCTATACAAACCATGGTATGCGAATGCTCCCATTAAAATCTCCTGATGATTGAGGGTACCCCCCCTCATGAAACAGGCCTGTAGAGATGAAATAGTCTTGTGATTTTTTTCCCACACATACATATATTGCGCTCTACTACGGTATCGAGCACTATTTTTTGGATAACCTTATTAAGACATATATATATATATATATATATACATATATATATATATATATATATATTTATATATATACATACACTCTTTTTTTAACACCAAGGAAATCGTTAACACTCCAAAGCACTAACGATAACACACTTGTTCAGTGTATTTGCTTGTTTTTTTTTTTGGCTCTCTGCAAAGAAAAATCCACTAATTAGCCGCACCGTTTTATAAGCCGCAGGGGTCAAAGCGTAGGAAAAAAAAAAAAAGTTGGCCTATAGTCTGGAATTTTCGGTACATATATTATTAGAGAGTTGTGACCATCTGCTGCAGCTTCTTACCGGCCTGATTAGTGGTGATGGTGACGGCGGCGTACTGCCTCATCTTGGGCGCCAGCGGCGAGACGCCGTTCTGCGCCTCGATCTCGAAGGTGTAGTTGGTGTGAGCCAGGAGGTCCGCCACCGTCACGGTGGTGTTCTGCAGGCCCGCCGCCCTCGGCAGGAAGCGCACGTTGCCCCTGCAGGGCTCGCAGCGCGGACCGCCGCCGCCGCCGCCCCCGCCGGCGTCCGCCGTGCCGGCGCGGCATCGCTTGCAGAGGACGGTGAAGGTGAGGTCCCTGCGGCCGCCCGTGTCCTCCGGCCAGCTCCAGTCCAGGATGACCGAGGTCTCGTTGATGGAGGAGATGACGTTCCGAGGGGCCGAGGGAGGACCTGGAGGAGGACAGGAAGAAGACGTAAAGGTGACGTCATGAGAGCGTGGAAAAAAAAGGACATTTAACGACACGCGGTAAATCCGCTTTTTAACGGCCGCCTTGTAAGTCGATACGTCAGCTCGGTCGTTTTTGAATTCTGCTTTTTTTCAGGAGGCTTAGAAGTCTACAGTTTGTGTTGGCAACGGCGGGAAGGTAATAACCTCGCTCTAATGTTTATTCCTGGTGTCAAAGTAAATCCTCTTTTTTTGAGTGTTACATAAAAAAGGTCCCGACTGCTGTTTTTGTGAGAATATGCCGCCAACAAAGAAAAAAAAAATGTAGGAAAGTAGAGGACCATTAAGAACACTAAAGTCGCTGATAAATTAGGTCAGTGTCTCACATACTTTTTTTTTTTTCTGAATCCGCCTTTTTTGACTATGAAACTTTGTGCAAAAACTGCAGTTTCCCAGTAATATCTGTGTGGGCCACATACATGTGATGATGTGTGTCGGGTTGTACGGTATAACGGTACTAGTAAAGTACTGTGGTTCAATTTAATAGAATTTGATTCAATTTAATACAATTTAACCAATTTATGTAATGTATTTAATTTATTTAATTTAATTTACTTTTGCTTGTAAAGAGCCAAACAAATCTGCCATTGGAACAAGTCAAAATTGTCTTGGTACGATTTCTTGAAATAAGGAATAAGCAATCAAAAACGTGCAAAAACTGTAAAATGTGATGATGTGTGTCGGGTTGTTCTGTATACCGGTCCTAATAAGGTACTGTGGTACAAATTATTTTATTTATTTTATTTATTTTATTTATTTTATTTATTTTATTTATTTTATTTTATTCTATGTATCTATTGTATCTATTTTATTTATTATATTTATTTTATTCATTTATTTTATTCAATGTATTTATTTAATGTATTTATTTTATTTTATTTTAATTATTTTTCCATGTAAAGACCAAAAAAAATCTGCCAGTTCTGAGAGAAAACAATATATATTCCATTTAAGAATCAGAAGTTTCATATAAGACAACCAACAAATAATTACTTTTAATTGCTAATTTCTTTATTAATTAATTAGCAATTAAAAATGTGCAAAAACTGTAAATTTCCAGTGATATGGGATAATGTGTGTCGGGTTGTACGGTATACTGGTCCTAATAAAGTACTGTGGTACATAATTTAATTTAATTTATTCAATTTAATTATTTTTTAAATTCATTTATTTATTTGATTTAATTTTTTTTTTTTTTTTTTTTGTAAAGAGCAAAACAAATCTGGCAGTGGAACAAGTCAAAATTGTCTTGGTACGATTTCTTGAAATAAAGAATTAGCAATTAAAAACGTGCAAAAACTGTAAAATGTGATGATGTGTGTCGGGTTGTTCTGTATACCGGTCCTAATAAGGTACTGCGGTTCAAATTAATTAATTTATTTTATTTATTTTATACTGTATATTTTATTTTATTCAATGTATCTATTGTATCTATTTTATTTATTATATTTATTTTATTCATTTTTATTTTATTAAATGTATTTATTTAATGTATTTATTTTATTTTATTTTATTTATTTTTCCATGTAAAGACCAAAAAAAATCTGCCAGTTCTGAGAGAAAAACATATATATTCCATTTAAGAATCACACGTTTCATATAAGACACCCAACAAATAATTACTTTTAATTGCTAATTTTTTTAATTAATTAATTAGCAATTAAAAACGTGAAAAACTGTACATTTCCAGTGATATGTGTCGGGTTGTACGGTATACTGGTCCTAATAAAGTACTGTGGTACAAATTAATTATTTATATAATTTAATGTAATTTATTAAATGTAAGTATTTTTTAAATTCATTTATTTATTTGATTTAATTTATTTCTTTTTTGTTTGTAAAGAGCAAAAAAAATCTGGCAGTGGAAGAAGTCAAAATTGTCTTGGTACGATTTCTTGAAATAAGGAATTAGCAATTAAAAACGTGCAAAAACTGCACATTTCCTGTAAAATGTGATGATGTGTGTCTGGTTGTTCTGTATACCGGTCCTAATAAGGTACTGTGGTTCAAATTAATTAATTTATTTTATTTATTTTATACTGTATATTTTATTTTATTCAATGTATCTATTTCATCTATTTTATTTATTATATTTATTTTATTAATTTATTTTATTAAATGTATTTATTTAATGCATTTATTTTATTTTATTTTATTTATTTTTCCATGTAAAGACCAAAAAAAATCTGTCAGTTCTGAGAGAAAAACATATATATTCCATTTAAGAACCACACGTTTCATATAAGACAACCAACAAATAATTACTTTTAATTGCTCATTTCTTTATTAATTAATTATCAATTAAAAACGTGCAAAAACTGCAAATTTCCAGTGATATGTGATGATGTGTGTCGGGTTGTACGGTATACTGGTCCTAATAAAGTACTGTGGTACAAATTAATTAATTTATATAATTTAATTTAATTTATTACATTTAATTATTTTTTAAATTCATTTATTTATTTGATTTAATTTATTTATTTTTGTTTGTAAAGAGCAAAACAAATCTGCCAGTGGAAGAAGTCAAAATTGTCTTGGTATGATTTCTTGAAATAAGGAATTAGCAATTAAAAACATGCAAAAACTGCACATTTCCAGTAATATGTGATGACGCGTGTCGGGTTGTATGGTATACCGGTCCTAATAAAGTACTGTGGTACCAATTACTTAATTAATTTAAATTAATTTAATTAATTTAGTTGAATTTATTTTATTTTATTTTATTCATTTAATTTGTTTATTTAATTGATTTGTTTAATGTATGTATTTAATTTAATTTAATTTAATTTAATGTAATTTTGTTTGTAAAGAGCAAAAAAATCTGTCAGTGGAACAAGTCAAAATTGTCTTGGTAAGATTTCTTGAAATAAGGAATTAGCAAATAAAAAAGTGCAAAAACTGCAGTTTTCCAGTAATGTGTGATGATGTGTGTCGGGTTATGCGGCATACCGGTCCTAATAAAGTACTGTGGTACAAATTAATTAATTAATTAAATTGAATGATTTTATTTATTTTATTTATTTTATTTATTTTATTTATTTTATTTATTTTATCCATTTTATCCATTTAATTTATAAAATGTATTTTATTCATTTAATTTATTAAATGTATTTAATTTGTGTTTTTAATTTAATTTAATTTAATTTATGTATTAATTTTATTTTTATTTATTTATTTTTTGTTTGTAAAGAGCAACAAAAATCTGGCAGTGGAAGAAGTCAAAATTGTCTTGGTACGTTTTCTTGAAATAAGGAATTAGCAATTAAAAACATGCAAAAACTGCACATTTCCAGTAATATGTGATGATGCGTGTCGGGTCGTACGCTATACCGGTCCTAATAAAGTACTGTGGTACCAATTACTTAATTAATTTAATTTAATTTAATTAATTTAGTTGAATTTATTTTATTTTATTTCATTCATTTAATTTGTTTATTTAATTGATTTGTTTAATGTATTTATTTAATTGAATTGAATTCAATGTATTTTTGTTTGTAAAGATCAAAAAAATCTGTCAGTGGAACAAGTCAAAATTGTCTTGATAAGATTTCTTGAAATAAGGAATTAGGAAATAAAAACGTGCAAAAACTGCAGTTTTCCAGTAATTTGTGATTATGTGTGTCGGGTTATGCGGCATACCGGTCCTAATAAAGTACTGTGGTACAAATTAATTAATTAATTCAATTGAATGATTTTATTTATTTTATTTATTTTATTTATTTTATTTATTTTATTTATTTTATCCATTTAATTTATAAAATGTATTTTATTCATTTAATTTATTAAATGTATTTAATTTTTTGTTTTTAATTTAATTTAATTTAATTGATGTATTAATTTTATTTTAATTTATTTATTTTTTGTTTGTAAAGAGCAACAAAAATCTGGCAGTGGAAGAAGTCAAAATTGTCTTGGTACGATTTCTTGAAATAAGGAATTAGCAACTAAAAACATGCAAAAACTGCACATTTCCAGTAATATGTGATGATGCGTGTCGGGTTGTACGGGATACCGGTCCTAATGAAGTACTGTGGTACCAATTACTTAATTAATTTGATTTAATTTAATTAATTTAGTTGAATTCATTTAATTCATTTAAATTATTTGTTTAATGTATTTATTTAATTTAATTGAATTTAATGTAATTTTGTTTGTAAAGAGCAAAAAAATCTGTCAGTGGAACAAGTCAAAATTGTCTTGATAAGATTTCTTGAAATAAGGAATTAGCAAATAAAAACGTGCAAAAACTGCAGTTTTCCAGTAATTTGTGATGATGTGTGTCGGGTTATGCGGCATACCGGTCCTAATAAAGTACTGTGGTACAAATTAATTAATTAATTCAATTGAATGATTTTATTTATTTTATTTATTTTATTTATTTTATTTATTTTATTTATTTTATTCATTTTATTTATTTTATTCATTTCATTTATAAAATGTATTTTATTCATTTAATTTATTAAATGTATTTAATTTTTGTTTTTAATTTAATTTAATTTAATTAATGTATTCATTTTATTTTATATTATTTATTTTTTGTTTGTAAAGAGCAACAAATATCTGGCAGTGGAAGAAGTCAAAATTGTCTTGGTACGATTTCTTGAAATAAGGAATTAGCAATTAAAAACATGCAAAAACTGCACATTTCCAGTAATATGTGATGATGCGTGCCCGGTTGTACGGTATACCGGTCCTAATAAAGTACTGTGGTACCAATTACTTAATTAATTTAATTTAATTTAATTAATTTAGTTGAATTTATTTTATTTTATTTTATTCATTTAATTTGTTTATTTAATTGATTTGTTTAATGTATGTATTTAATTTAATTTAATTTAATGCAATTTTGTTTGTAAAGAGCGAAAAAATCTGTCAGTGGAACAAGTCAAAATTGTCTTGATAAGATTTCTTGAAATAAGGTATTAGCAAATAAAAACATGCAAAAACTGCAGTTTTCCAGTAATTTGTGATGATGCGTGTCGGGTTATGTGGGATACCGGTCCTAATAAAGTACTGTGGTACAAATTAATTAATTAATTAAATTGAATGATTTTATTTATTTTATTTATTTTATTTATTTTATTTATTTTATTTATTTTATCCATTTAATTTATAAAATGTATTTTATTCATTTAATTTGTTAAATGTATTTAATTTTTGTTTTTAATTTAATTTAATTTAATTTATGTATTAATTTTATTTTAATTTATTTATTTTTTGTTTGTAAAGAGCAACACAAATCTGGCAGTGGAAGAAGTCAAAATTGTCTTGGTACGATTTCTTGAAATAAGGAATTAACAATTAAAAACATGCAAAAACTGCACATTTCCAGTAATATGTGATGATACGTGTCGGGTTGTACGGTATACCGGTCCTAATAAAGTACTGTGGTACCAATTACTTAATTAATTTAATTTAATTTAATTAATTTAGTTGAATTTATTTTATTTTATTTTATTCATTTAATTTGTTTATTTAATTGATTTGTTTAATGTATTTATTTAATTTAATGTAATTTTGTTTGTAAAGAGCAAAAAAATCTGTCAGTGGAACAAGTCAAAATTGTCTTGGTAAGATTTCTTGAAATAAGGAATTAGCAAATAAAAACGTGCAAAAACTGCAGTTTTCCAGTAATTTGTGATGATGTGTGTCGGGTTATGCGGCATACCGGTCCTAATAAAGTACTGTGGTACAAATTCATTAATTAATTAAATTGAATGATTTTATTTATTTTATTTATTTTATTTATTTTATTTATTTTATCCATTTAATTTATAAAATGTATTTTATTCATTTAATTTATTAAATGTATTTAATTTTAGTTTTTAATTTAATTTAATTTATGTATTAATTTTATTTTAATTTATTTATTTTTTGTTTGTAAAGAGCAACACAAATCTGGCAGTGGAAGAAGTCAAAATTGTCTTGGTACAATTTCTTGAAATAAGGAATTAGCAATTAAAAACATGCAAAAACTGCACATTTCCAGTAATATGTGATGATACGTGTCGGGTTGTACGGTATACCGGTCCTAATAAAGTACTGTGGTACCAATTACTTAATTAATTTAATTTAAATTAATTAATTTAGTTGAATTTATTTTATTTTATTTTATTCATTTAATTTGTTTATTTAATTGATTTGTTTAATTTATTTATTTAATTTAATTTAATTTAATGTATTTTTGTTTGTAAAGAGCAAAAAAAATCTGTCAGTGGAACAAGTCAAAATTGTCTTGGTAAGATTTCTTGAAATAAGGAATTAGCAAATAAAAACGTGCATACCGGTCCTAATAAAGTACTGTGGTACAAATAAATAAATAAATTAAATTGAATGATTTTATTTATTTTATTTATTTTATTTATTTTATTTATTTTATTTATTAAATGTATTTAAAAAGTTGTTTTAATTTATTTATTTATTCATTTTATTTATATATATATATATATATATATATATATTTAATTTAATTTATTTATTCATTTTATTTTATATATATATATATGTATATATATATATATATATATATAAAATAAAATGAATAAATTAATTAAATTAAATATATATATATATATATATATAAAAAATGAATAAATAAATTAAATTAAAATAAATTAAAAAAAATTTTTTAAATACATTTAATAAATAAAATAAATAAAATCATTCAATTTAATTTCTTTATTTATTTGTACCACAGTACTTTATTAAGACCGGTATGCCGCATAACCTGACACACATCATCACAAATTACTGGAAAACTGCAGTTTTTGCACGTTTTTATTTGCTAATTCCTTATTTAATTTACTGAGGAATTTTGTGAAGATGAAACAACACAAAACGAATGCCATTTTAAGTTAATAATACTTTAAAAAAAAAATATATATATATATATATATATATATATAGTTTATTTCCAAAATCATCCTTAGATTGCAATAACAAACACATGTTTAATGTGTCATAAGATTTTCTGTAAAAATAAATCCAATTATGACATTTGTTTTGGTCCCCTTTTATTTTGAAAAGTATGGCAACACATGTTGCTGTTGGGTCAGATTAAAACCTCAGATGCATGTCATATTTATTATTGTCTTGGCTCATTTTATTTTCAATACACAGAAACTGTTCATGTGTCAAGACAATCAGTAAAAAAAAACTCCTCACACGGACTTAATCACATTGTTGTCGAATTTATCTCCGCGGCCCCTTGATCGCCGTGCGGCTCCCAGAAGAGAGGAGTTGTGTCCAGCTGACCAGATGGTGTTTAGGTAATAACACTTCCTCTAATTAGGATTCTGTCCATTACAGAGGATCTCCATTTTGCATCTCCTGCAACTTGGTGAAACCTGACGAATGGCTTTCTCCTTTAGCACTTTGCTCATAAATTAATACGTAATCAGACATGAGGGAGCGAGCTGATTTATAGATTCCTGCGGAATGGCTTCTGGAAGGCTCTCGCAAGACGGATCTGCAATCAATTTGCATGGCGGGAGGACAAACAGACTGGTGTCGGGAGCAGAAAGGGACGATAAGCAATCCCTGACTTCTCTCATGTCTGAATGCATCAAAGGAAATTGGTCTTTTCGGACTTCTGTTACAAAGTCTTTATGATTATTATTATTATTATCATATCGCGACGCGTCTAATGTACATAATAATTCCGGTTGCGCTTACCGACCTCGAAGCTATTGTATTTGGTACATGGCGAAATGATAAGTGTGACCAGTCATACATATGTGTAGACTTTAAGATCGTCTTTAAGAATGTCAATAAAGTCCATTCATTTACAGTGAATTCCCAACTATATTTTTTCCTACACTTTGAACTCTGCGGCTTTTAAACGGTGCGATTAATTCATGGATTTTTTTTTTTTAAACGGTTAAAAACACAAAAACTAAGCACACACACACACTGAATATGTGTGTCATTGTATGTGCTATGTAATAAAAAATAAATAAATAAATAAATTAAAAATTAAAAAATTAAAAATTAAAAAAAGTATGTGCTATGGTGCCATCTTAAAGTTAAAAGTTAAAGTTAAAGTACCAATGATTGTCACACACACACTAGGTGTGGCGAAATGTGTCCTCTGCATTTGACCCATCCCCTTGTTCACCCCCTGGGAGGTGAGGGGAGCAGTGGGCAGCAGCGGTTGCCGCGCCCGGGAATCATTTTTGGTGATTTAACCCCCAATTCCAACCCTTGATGCTGAGTGCCAAGCAGGGAAGTAACAGGTCCCATTTTTATAGTCTTTGGTATGACTTGTGGACGTTTGTACACTGCAGGTGCTTTCAACCGGAAGTAGAAGTCCCGATCCATCTTGTAACCATTTCTACACATACGGATTCTTCATTCATCACTCCGAGCAACGTATTTTTTGACTTTACAATATAACTAAAACTATTCTTACTTACTAAACCTAGAGGGGGAAGGGGTTACCCACATATGCGGTCCTCTCCAAGGTTTCTCATAGTCATTCACATCGACGTCCCACTGGGGTGAGTTTTTCCTTGCCCTTATGTGGGCTTTGTACCCAGGATGTCGTTGTGGCTTGTGCAGCCCTTTGAGACACTTGTGATTTAGGGCTATATAAATAAACATTGATTGATTGATTGATTGAAACCGTCCCATGTGTGATGTCTATACAGGAGTGTTTTCATGCATATTTGTACGTGCTATCGTAATGTCATCAAGTTAGCGTCGTTAACATTAGCACATGCTACCACGTTTACGAGTGTCTGTGTTAGTATTATTAACTTAAAATGGCATTCATTTTCACAAATTCCTCAGTAAATTCGCCAAAACGTCACCATGGAGTTATTGAGTCTGTTTAGCTGATTGGAAAGCTGGCTTCCGAAGCTAGTGGGTCCATGACGATGACTTCTGTTTTGTTTGATCAGCCGTTTTACTGCCCTGTTACGGACACCGTTTGAAAACAAATAAGGTATGTAAATAAACATTTTCAGAATCTTCCTGTGTAAATAACTCAATTAACGACACATAAATCTTCTGCTTATAGTCGGGTGCGTCTAATATATGGGAAAAAAACATTTGTGGGCTTAAATTCGGAAATTGCGATATAGTTTGTCTACTCACGTTCAAAAATGGTAAAATTGAGAAAATGACTATTCAAATAAAATATTTTAATTCTCCCCCACATAGAACCTCTTGTTTAAAGGATGCTTAATTTAGGGATTGAAGTTAAATAATGCTTGTTTTCAGAATTATTTTTATTTTTTAATTTTTTAAATCCTAGATATACACATTTTGATTTAGGATGTCTTATCAACTAAAACCAACTAGCTGCATGGTAAAATAATAGCACTACTTTTTAGTATTGTTTTTTCCTAAAATTGAGTAATTTCCATCTTATATTTGATTGGAGAGCTAGCCTCAGCAGCTAGCGGGTCCATGACGGTGACTTCTGTTTTGTTTTAACCACCGTTTTACTGCCTTGTTACATATAACGTTTGGAAACAATTAAGGTATGTAAATAAACATTTTCAGAATTTTTCTGTGTAAATAACTCAATTAACAACATATAAATCTGCTGCTTATAGTCCGGTGCGTCTAATATATGGGATTCTTTTTTTTTCTTCAGAACATTTAGTGGGCTTATATTCGGAAATCACGGTTTAGTTTGTCTATTCACATTCAAAAATGGTAAAATTGAGAAAATAACTATTCAAACGATATATTTTTTTTCCCCACATAGAAAATCTTGTTAGTTATAAAATGCTTGTTTTAGAATAAAATACTTATTTTTTTAAAAACCTGTTATTTCTACATATAGACTTCTTAATTTAGGATGTCTTATCAACTAACTGCATGGTAAAATAATATCACTAGTTTTTACTATTGTTTTTTTCCAATATTGAGTCATGTTATTTTATATTTGATTGGAGAGCTAGCTTCTAAAGCTAGTGGGTTCATGACGGTGACTTCTGTTTTGTTTTAACAGCCGTTTTACTGCCTTGTTACAGACACCGTTTGGAAACAATTAACGTGCGTAAATAAACATTTTCAAAAACTTTCTGTGTAAATAACTCAATTTACAACATATATATATATATATATATGCGGCTTATAGTCCGGTGCGTCTAATATATGGGGGAAAAAATTATTAATAACATTAAGTGGGCTTTTATTCGTAAATCACGGTACAGTTTGTCTATTCACGTTCAAAAACGCTAAAATTGAGGAAATAACTATTCAAATAAAATATTTTGATTCTCCCCCACATAGAACATCTTGTTTAAAGGATGCTTAATTTAAGAATTGAAGTTAAATAATGCTTGATTTCAGAATAAAATACTTATTTAAAAAAAATCCTGCTATTTCTAGATATAGACTTCTTAATTTAGGATGTCTTATCAACAAACTGCATGGTAAAATAAAATCACTAGTTTTTAGTATTGTTTTTCCTAAAATTGAGTCATGTTATCTTATATTTGATTGGAGAGCTAGCTTCTAAAGCTAGTGGGTCCATGACGGTGACTTCTGTTTTGTTTTAACAACCGTTTTACTGCCTTGTTACAGACACCGTTTGGAAACAATTAAGGTGCGTAAATAAACATTTTCAAAAACTTTCTGTGTAAATAACTCAATTCACAACATATAGATCTGCGGCTTATAGTCCGGTGCGTCTAATATATGGGGGGAAAAAAATATTCATAACATTAAGTGGGCTTTTATTCGTAAATCACGGTATAGTTTGTCTATTAACGTTCAAAAATGCTAAAATTGAGAAAATAACTATTCAAATAAAATATTTTGATTCTCCCCCACATAGAACATCTTGTTTAAAGGATGCTTGATTTAAGAATTGAAGTTAAATAACGCTTGTTTTCAGAATAAAATACTTATTTTAAAAAATCCTGCTATTTCTAAATACACACATCTTAATTTAGGATGTCTTATCAACTAACTGCATGGTAAAATAATATCACTAGTTTTTAGTATTTTTTTTTCCTAAAATTGAGTCATGTTATCTTATATTTGATTGGAGAGCTAGCTTCTAAAGCTAGTGGGTCCATGACGATGTTTTGTTTTAACAGCCGTTTTACTGCCTTTTTACAGACACCGTTTGGAAACAATTAAGGTACGTAAATAAACATTTTCAAAAACTTTCTGTGTAAATAACTCAATTCACAACATATAGATCTGCGGCTTATAGTCCGGTGCATCTAATATATGGGGAAAAATAATTATTCATAACATTAAGTGGGCTTTTATTCGTAAATCACGGTATAGTTTGTCTATTCACGTTCAAAAATGCTAAAATTGAGGAAATAACTATTCAAATAAAATATTTTGATTCCCCCCCACATAGAACATCTTGTTTAAAGGATACTTAATTTAAGA
Organism: Nerophis lumbriciformis; assembly: GCF_033978685.3. Taxonomy (NCBI): domain Eukaryota; kingdom Metazoa; phylum Chordata; class Actinopteri; order Syngnathiformes; family Syngnathidae; genus Nerophis; species Nerophis lumbriciformis. Next base: position 3,533,547 of record NC_084578.2, on the reverse strand, counting down.
AGTGAAGTTAAATAATGCTTGTTTTCAGAATAAAATACTAAATAAAAAAAATCCTGCTATTTCTAGATATACACATCTTAATTTAGGATGTTTTATCAACAAACTGGATGGTAAAATAATATCACTAGTTTTTACTATTGTTTTTTTCTAAAATTGAGTCATGTTATCTTATATTTGATTGGAGAGCTAGCTTTCAAAGCTAGTGGGTCCATGACCATGACTTCTGTTTTGTTTTAACAGCCGTTTTACTGCCTTGTTACAGACACCGTTTGGAAACAATTAAGGTGCGTAAATAAACATTTTCAAAAACTTTCTGTGTAAATAACTCAATTCACAACATATAAATCTGCTGCTTATAGTCATAACATTTAGTGGGCTTATTTTCGGAAATCATGGTTTAGTTTGTCTATTCACATTCAAAAATGGTAAAATTGAGAAAATAACTATTCAAACAAGATATATATTTTTTCCCCACATAGAAAATCTTGTTAGTTATATAATGCTTGTTTTAGAATAAAATACTTATTTTTTTTAAAAACCTGTTATTTCTACATATAGACTTCTTAATTTAGGATGTCTTATCAACTAACTGGATGGTAAAATAATATCACTAGTTTTTAGTATTTTTTTTTTCCTAAAATTGAGTCATGTTATGTTATATTTGATTGGAGAGCTAGCTTTCAAAGCTAGTGGGTCCATGACCATGACTTCTGTTTTGTTTTAACAGCCGTTTTACTGCCTTGTTACAGACACCGTTTGGAAACAATTAAGGTAAATAAACATTTTCAAAAACTTTCTGTGTAAATAACTCAATTCACAACATATAGATCTGCGGCTTATAGTCCGGTGTGTCTAATATATGGGGAAAAAATAATTCTTCATAACATTAAGTGGGCTGTTATTCGTAAATCACGGTATAGTTTGTCTATTCACGTTCAAAAACGCTAAAATTGAGGAAATAACTATTCAAATAAAATATTTTGATTCTCCCCCACATAGAACATCTTGTTTAAAAGATGCTTAATTTAAGAATTGAAGTTAAATAATGCTTGTTTTCAGAATAAAATACTTATTTCAAAAAACCCTGCTATTTCTAGATATACACATCTTAATTTAGGATGTCTTTTCAACAAACTGCATGGTAAAATAATATCACTAGTTTTTACTATTGTTTTTTTCTAAAATTGAGTCCTGTTATCTTATATTTGATTGGAGAGCTAGCTTCTAAAGCTAGTGGGTTCATGACGGTGACTTCTGTTTTGTTTTAACAGCCGTTTTACTGCCTTGTTACAGACACCGTTTGGAAACAATTATGGTGCGTAAATAAACATTTTCAAAAACTTTCTGTGTAAATAACTCAATTCACAACATATAGATCTGCGGCTTATAATCCGGTGCGTCTAATATATGGGATTTTTTTTTTTCTTCATAACATTTAATGGGCTTATATTCGGAAATCACTGTTTAGTTTGTCTATTCACATTAAAAAAATGTTAAAATTGAGAAAATAACTATTCAAACAAGATATTTTTGATTTTCCCCACATAGAACATCGTGTTAGTTATATAATGCTTGTTTCAGAATAAAATACTTTTTTTTTTTAAATCCTGCTATTTCTAGATATACACTTCTTAATTTAGGATGTCTTATCAACTAACTGCATGGTAAAATAATATCACTAGTTTTTAGTATTGTTTTTCCTAAAATTGAGTCATGTTATGTTATATTTGATTGGAGAGCTAGCTTCTAAAGCTAGCGTGTCCATGACGGTGACTTCTGTTTTGTTTTAACAGCCGTTTTACTGCCTTGTTACAGACACCGTTTGGAAACAATTAAGGTACGTAAATAAACATTTTCAGAATTTTTCTGTGTAAATAACTCAATTAACAACATATAAATCTGCTGCTTATAGTCTGGTGCGTCTAATATATGGGATATTTTTTTTCTTCATAACATTTAGTGGGCTTATATTCGGAAATCATGGTTTAGTTTGTCTATTCACATTCAAAAATGGTAAAATTGAGAAAATAACTATTCAAACAAGATATATATTTTTTCCCCACATAGAAAATCTTGTTAGTTATATAATGCTTGTTTTAGAATAAAATACTTATTTTTTTTAAAACCTGTTATTTCTAGATATAGACTTCTTAATTTAGGATGTCTTATCAACTAACTGCATGGTAAAATAATATCACTAGTTTTTACTATTGTTTTTTTCTAAAATTGAGTCATGTTATCTTATATTTGATTGGAGAGCTAGCTTCTAAAGCTAGTGGGTCCATGACGGTTACTTCTGTTTTGTTTTAACAGCTGTTTTACTGCCTTGTTACAGACACCGTTTGGAAACAATTAAGGTGCGTAAATAAACATTTTCAAAAACTTTCTGTGTAAATAACTCAATTCACAACATATAGATCTGCGGCTTATAGTCCGGTGCGTCTAATATATGGGGAAAAAATAATTCTTCATAACATTAAGTGGGCTTTTATTCGTAAATCACGGTACAGTTTGTCTATTCACGTTCAAAAATGCTAAAATTGAGAAAATAACTATTCAAATAAAATATTTTGATTCTCCCCCACATAGAACATCTTGTTTAAAGGATGCTTAATTCAAGAATTGAAGTTAAATAATGCTTGTTTTCAGAATAAAATACTTATTTTTAAAAATCCTGCTATTTCTAGATATACACTTCTTAATTTAGGATGTCTTATCAACAAACTGCATGGTAAAATAATACCACTAGTTTTTACTATTGTTTTTCCTAAAATTGAGTCATGTTATCTTATATTTGATTGGAGAGCTAGCTTTCAAAGCTAGTGGGTCCATGACCATGACTTCTGTTTTGTTTTAACAGCCGTTTTACTGCCTTGTTACAGACACCGTTTGGAAACAATTAAGGTGCGTAAATAAACATTTTCAAAAACTTTCTGTGTAAATAACTCAATTCACAACATATAGATCTGCGGCTCATAGTCCGGTGCGTCTAATATATGGGATTTTTTTTTTCTTCTTCATAACATTTAGTGGGCTTATATTCGGAAATCACGGTTTAGTTTGTCTATTCACATTCAAAAATGGTAAAATTGAGAAAATAACTATTCAAATGATATATATTTTTTCCCCACATAGAAAATCTTGTTAGTTATATAATGCTTGTTTTAGAATAAAATACTTATTTTTCCTAAAAACCTGTTATTTCTAGATATAGACTTCTTAATTTAGGATGTCTTATCAACTAACTGCATGGTAAAATAATATCACTAGTTTTTACTATTGTTTTTTTCTAAAATTGAGTCATGTTATCTTATATTTGATTGGAGAGCTAGCTTCTAAAGCTAGTGGGTCCATGACCATGACTTCTGTTTTGTTTTAACAGCCGTTTTACTGCCTTGTTACAGACACCGTTTGGAAACAATTAAGGTGCGTAAATAAACATTTTCAAAAACTTTCTGTGTAAATAACTCAATTCACAACATATAGATCTGCGGCTTATAGTCCGGTGCGTCTAATATATGGGGAAAAAAAATAATTCTTCATAACATTAAGTGGGCTTTTATTCGTAAATCACGGTACAGTTTGTCTATTCACGTTCAAAAATGCTAAAATTGAGAAAATAACTATTCAAATAAAATATTTTGATTCTCCCCCACATAGAACATCTTGTTTAAAGGATGCTTAATTCAAGAATTGAAGTTAAATAATGCTTGTTTTCAGAATAAAATACTTATTTTAAAAAATCCTGCTATTTCTAGATATACACATCTTAATTTAGGATGTCTTATCAACAAACTGCATGATCAAATAATATCACTAGTTTTTACTATTGTTTTTTTCTAAAATTGAGTCATGTTATCTTATATTTGATTGGAGAGCTAGCTTTCAAAGCGAGTGGGTCCATGACCATGACTTCTGTTTTGTTTTAACAGCCGTTTTACTGCCTTGTTACATACAGCGTTTGGAAACAATTAAGGTATGTAAATAAACATTTTCAGAATTTTTCTGTGTAAATAACTCAATTAACAACATATAGATCTGCGGCTTATAGTCCGGTGCGTCTAATATATGGGGTTATTTTTTTTTTCTTCATAACATTTAGTGGGCTTATATTCGGAAATCACGGTTTAGTTTGTCTATTCACATTCAAAAATGGTAAAATTGAGAAAATAACTATTCAAACAATATATATTTTTTCCCCACATAGAAAATCTTGTTAGTTATAAAATGCTTGTTTTAGAATAAAATACTTATTTTTTTAAAAACCTGCTATTTCTAGATATAGACTTCTTAATTTAGGATGTCTTATCAACTAACTGCACGGTAAAATAATATCACTAGTTTTTACTATTATTTTTTTCTAAAATTGAGTCATGTTATCTTATATTTGATTGGAGAGCTAGCTTTCAAAGCTAGTGGGTCCATGACCATGACTTCTGTTTTGTTTTAACAGCCGTTTTACTGCCTTTTTACAGACACCGTTTGGAAACAATTAAGGTGCGTAAATAAACATTTTCAAAAACTTTCTGTGTAAATAACTCAATTCACAACATATAGATCTGCGGCTTATAGTCTGGTGCGTCTAATATATGGGATTTTTTTTTTTCTTCATAACATTTAGTGGGCTTATATTCGGAAATCATGGTTTAGTTTGTCTATTCACATTCAAAAATGGTAAAATTGAGAAAATAACTATTCAAACAAGATATTTCTTTTTTTCCCCACATAAAACATCTTGTTAGTTATATAATGCTTGTTTCAGAAAAAAATACTTATTTTTTTAAAATCCTGCTGTTTCTAGATATACACTTCTTAATTTAGGATGTCTATTGTTTTTCCTAAAATTGAGTCATGTTATCTTATATTTGATTGGAGAGCTAGCTTCTAAAGCTAGTGGATCCATGACGGTGACTTCTGTTTTGTTTTAACAGCCGTTTTACTGCCTTGTTACAGACACCATTTAAAAACAATTAAGGTACGTAAATAAACATTTTCAGAATTTTTCTGTGTAAATAACTCAATTAACAACATATAAATCTGCTGCTTATAGTCTGGTGCGTCTAATATATGGGATTATTTTTTTGCTTCATAACATTTAGTGGGCTTATATTCGGAAATCACGGTTTAGTTTGTCTATTCACATTCAAAAATGGTAAAATTGAGAAAATAACTATTCAAACAAGATATTTTTATTTTCACCACATAGAAAATCTTGTTAGTTATATAATGCTTGTTTTAGAATAAAACACTTTTTAGAAACTTGTTATTTATAGATATAGACTTCTTAATTTAGGATGTCGTATCAACTAACTGGAGGGTAAAATAATATCACTAGTTTTTACTATTGTTTTTTTCTAAAATTGAGTCATGTTATCTTATATTTGATTGGAGAGCTAGCTTCTAAAGCTAGTGGGTCCATGACGGTGACTTCGGTTTTGTTTTAACAGCCGTTTTACTGCCTTGTTACATACAGCGTTTGGAAACAATTAAGGTATGTAAATAAACATTTTCAGAATTTTTCTGTGTAAATAACTCAATTCACAACATATAGATCTGCGGCTTATAGTCCGGTGCGTCTAATATATGGGGGGGAAAAATTCTTCCTAACATTAAGTGGGCTTTTATTCGTAAATCACGGTATAGTTTGTCTATTAACGTTCAAAAATGCTAAAATTGAGAAAATAACTATTCAAATAAATTATTTTGATTCTCCCCCACATAGAACATCTTGTTTAAAGGATGCCTAATTTAAGAATTGAAGTTAAATAATGCTTGTTTTCAGAATAAAATACTTATTTTAAAAAAATCCTGCTATTTCTAGATGTACACATCTTAATTTAGGATGTCTTATCAACTAACTGCATGGTAAAATAACATCACTAGTTTTTACTATTGTTTTTTCTAAAATTGAGTCATGTTATCTTATATTTGATTGGAGAGCTAGCTTCTAAAGCTAGTGGGTCCATGACCATGACTTCTGTTTTGTTTTAACAGCCGTTTTACTGCCTTGTTACAGACACCGTTTGGAAACAATTAAGGTGCGTAAATAAACATTTTCAAAAACTTTCTGTGTAAATAACTCAATTCACAACATATAGATCTGCGGCTTATAGTCCGGTGCGTCTAATATATGGGGGGGGAAAAAATATTCATAACATTAAGTGGGCTTTTATTCGTAAATCACGGTATAGTTTGTCTATTCACGTTCAAAAATGCTAAAATTGAGAAAAAAACTATTCAAATAAAATATTTTGATTCCCCCCCACATAGAACATCTTGTTTAAAGGATGCTTGATTCAAGAATTGAAGTAAAATAATGCTTGTTTTCAGAATAAAATACTTATTTCAAAAAACCCTGCTATTTCTAGATATACACATCTTAATTTAGGATGTCTTATCAACTAACTGCATGGTAAAATAATATCACTAATTTTTACTATTGTTTTTCCTAAAATTGAGTCATGTTATCTTATATTTGATTGGAGAGCTAGCTTCTAAAGCTAGTGGGTCCATGACGGTGACTTCTGTTTTGTTTTAACAACCGTTTTACTGCCTTGTTACAGACACCATTTAAAAACAATTAAGGTACGTAAATAAACATTTTCAAAAACTTTCTGTGTAAATAACTCAATTCACAACATATAGATCTGCGACTTATAGTCCGGTGCGTCTAATATATGGGGGGAAAAAATATTTTATTCGTAAATCATGGTATAGTTTGTCTATTCACGTTCAAAAACGCTAAAATTGAGGAAATAACTATTCAAATAAAATATTTTGATTCTCCCCCACATAGAACATCTTGTTTAAAGGATGCTTAATTTAAGAATTTAAATTAAATAATGCTTGTTTTCAGAATAAAATACTTATTTAAAAAAAATCCTGCTATTTCTAAATATACACATAAATGATAAATATAAATAAATACATCTTAATGTAGGATGTCTTATCAACTAACTGCATGGTAAAATAATACCACTAGTTTTTACTATTGTTTTTCCTAAAATTGAGTCATGTTATCTTATATTTGATTGGAGAGCTAGCTTCTAAAGCTAGTGGGTTCATGACGGTTACTTCTGTTTTGTTTTAACAGCCGTTTTACTGCCTTGTTACAGACACCGTTTGGAAACAATTAAGGTAAATAAACATTTTCAAAAACTTTCTGTGTAAATAACTCAATTCACAACATATAGATCTGCGGGGGGAAAAAGTTTAGTGGGCTTTTATTCGTAAATCACGGTATAGTTTGTCTATTCACGTTCAAAAATGCTAAAATTGAGAAAATAACTATTCAAATAAAATATTTTGATTCTCCCCCACATAGAACATCTTGTTTAAAGGATGCTTGATTTAAGAATTGAAGTTAAATAACGCTTGTTTTCAGAATAAAATACTTATTTAAAAAAAATCCTGCTATTTCTAGATATACACATCTTAATTTAGGATGTCTTATCAACTAACTGCATGGTTAAATAATAGCACTAGTTTTTAGTATTGTTTTTTTCTAAAATTGAGTCATGTTATCTTATATTTGATTGGAGAGCTAGCTTCTAAAGCTAGTGGGTCCATGACGGTTACTTCTGTTTTGTTTTAACAGCCGTTTTACTGCCTTGTTACAGACACCATTTAAAAACAATTAAGGTATGTAAATAAACATTTTCAGAATTTTTCTGTGTAAATAACTCAATTAACAACATATAAATCTGCTGCTTATAGTCCGGTGCGTCTAATATATGGGATTCTTTTTTTTCTTCATAACATTTAGTGGGCTTATATTCGGAAATCATGGTTTAGTTTGTCTATTCACGTTCAAAAATGGTAAAATTGAGAAAATAACTATTCAAACAAGATATATATTTTTTTCCCCACATAGAACATCTTGTTAGTTATATAATGCTTGTTTCAGAATAAAATACTTATTTTTTTTAAAATCCTGCTATTTCTAGATATAGACTTCTTAATTTAGGATGTCTTATCAACTAACTGCATGGTAAAATAATATCACTAATTTTTACTATTGTTTTTCCTAAAATTGAGTCATGTTATGTTATATTTGATTGGAGAGCTAGCTTTCAAAGCTAGTGGGTCCATGAAGGTGACTTCTGTTTTGTTTTAACAGCCGTTTTACTGCCTTGTTACAAACACCGTTTGAAAACAATTAAGGTACTTAAATAAACATTTTCAAAATCTTTCTGTGTAAATAACTCAATTAACAACATATAGATCTGCGGCTTATAGTCCGGTGCGTCTAATATATGGGGGGAAAAAATATTTTATTCGTAAATCATGGTATAGTTTGTCTATTCACGTTCAAAAACGCTAAAATTGAGGAAATAACTATTCAAATAAACTATTTTGATTCTCCCCCACATAGAACATCTTGTTTAAAGGATGCTTAATTTAAGAATTTAAATTAAATAATGCTTGTTTTCAGAATAAAATACTTATTTAAAAAAAATCCTGCTATTTCTAAATATACACATAAATGATAAATATAAATAAATACATCTTAATGTAGGATGTCTTATCAACTAACTGCATGGTAAAATAATACCACTAGTTTTTACTATTGTTTTTCCTAAAATTGAGTCATGTTATCTTATATTTGATTGGAGAGCTAGCTTCTAAAGCTAGTGGGTTCATGACGGTTACTTCTGTTTTGTTTTAACAGCCGTTTTACTGCCTTGTTACAGACACCGTTTGGAAACAATTAAGGTAAATAAACATTTTCAAATACTTTCTGTGTAAATAACTCAATTCACAACATATAGATCTGCGGGGGGAAAACATTTAGTGGGCTTTTATTCGTAAATCACGGTATAGTTTGTATATTCACGTTCAAAAATGCTAAAATTGAGGAAATAACTATTCAAATAAAATATTTTGATTCTCCCCCACATAGAACATCTTGTTTAAAGGATGCTTGATTTAAGGATTGAAGTTAAATAATGCTTGTTTTCAGAATAAAATACTGATTTAAAAAAATCCTGCTATTTCTGGATATACACATCTTAATTTAGGATGTCTTATCAACAAACCGCATGGTAAAATAATATCACTAGTTTTTAGTATTGTTTTTCCTAAAATTGAGTCATGTTATGTTATATTTGATTGGAGAGCTAGCTTTCAAAGCTAGTGGGTCCATGACGGTTACTTCTGTTTTGTTTTAACAGCCGTTTTACTGCCTTGTTACAGACACCATTTAAAAACAATTAAGGTACGTAAATAAACATTTTCAGAATTTTTCTGTGTAAATAACTCAATTAACAACATTTAAATCTGCTGTTTATAGTCTGGTGCGTCTAATATATGGGATTATTTTTTTTCTTCATAACATTTAGTGGGCTTATATTCGGAAATCATGGTTTAGTTTGTCTATTCACATTAAAAAATGGTAAAATTGAGAAAATAACTATTCAAACAAGATATTTCTTTTTTCCCCCACATAAAACATCTTGTTAGTTATATAATGCTTGTTTCAGAATAAAATACTTATTTTTTTAAAAACCTGTTATTTCTACATATAGACTTCTTAATTTAGGATGTCTTATCAACTAACTGGATGGTAAAATAATATCACTAGTTTTTACTATTGTTTTTTTCTAAAATTGAGTCATGTTATCTTATATTTGATTGGAGAGCTAGCTTCTAAAGCTAGTGGGTCCATGACGGTTACTTCTGTTTTGTTTTAACAGCCGTTTTACTGCCTTGTTACAGACACCTTTTGGAAACAATTAAGGTGCGTAAATAAACATTTTCAAAAACTTTCTGTGTAAATAACTCAATTCACAACATATAGATCTGCGGCTTATAGTCCGGTGCGTCTAATATATGGGAGGAAAAAATAATTCTTCATAACATTAAGTGGGCTTTTATTCGTAAATCACGGTACAGTTTGTCTATTCACGTTCAAAAACGCTAAAATTGAGGAAATAACTATTCAAATAAAATATTTTGATTCCCCCCCACATAGAACATCTTGTTTAAAGGATGCTTGATTTAAGAATTGAAGGTAAATAATGCTTGTTTTCAGAATAAAATACTTATTTAAAAAAATCCTGCTATTTCTAAATATACACATCTGAATGTAGGATGTCTTATCAACTAGCTGCATGGTAAAATAATATCACTAGTTTTTAGTATTGTTTTTCCTAAAATTGAGTCATGTTATCTTATATTTGATTGGAGAGCTAGCTTCTAAAGCTAGTGGGTCCATGACGATGTTTTGTTTTAACAGCCGTTTTACTGCCTTGTTACAGACACCGTTTGGAAACAATTAAGGTACGTAAATAAACATTTTCAGAATTTTTCTGTGTAAATAACTCAATTAACAACATATAAATCTGCTGCTTATAGTCTGGTGCGTCTAATATATGGGATTATTTTTTTTCTTCATAACATTTAGTGGGCTTATATTCGGAAATCATGGTTTAGTTTGTCTATTCACATTCAAAAATGGTAAAATTGAGAAAATAACTATTGAAACAAGATATTTTTATTTTCACCACATAGAAAATCTTGTTAGTTATATAATGCTTGTTTCAGAATAAAATACTTTTTTTTTTTTTAATCCTGCTATTTCTAGATATACACTTCTTAATTTAGGATGTCTTATCAACTAACTGCATGGTAAAATAATATCACTAATTTTTACTATTGTTTTTCCTAAAATTGAGTCATGTTATGTTATATTTGATTGGAGAGCTAACTTCTAAAGCTAGTGGGTCCATGACCATGACTTCTGTTTTGTTTTAACAGCCGTTTTACTGCCTTGTTACAGAAATAAATAAATATTTACATATTTTTTCTGTGTATATAACACATTTCACATACAATAGGAGGTTTGAAAACAGGGTATGTAAACCAGTATTTATTTTAACCAGTACTTACTTATTATTATTATTATTTAAACCAGTACTTACTTATTATAATTTAACAGAAAATATGTTGTGCTTCTGTAGAATATTAAGAATGGTAATAATAAAAAAATAATAATCATGCCCTTAATTCTACTTGACTTGCATCCTTACTCAGCTCTTCTGCAGTTGACCGTTGCAGAAAGTTCTACTGAGAATCGATGCATTTATAGTTGGACGATGTTGTTTTTACCCTAAAATGAATCCCATCTGGAAGCGTTTACAGCATCATGGAACACTAAAGCTCATTGACAGTTAAACTAATGGTGGGGATTATCAGCTCCTCAGGGCAGGGTGTAGACACGTTTTTATTGAATGTTTTATTACTAACTGAAAAATCCTCCAACTCCGCGTCGTACTTTTTCCCCCCTCTGGTGAGGCATCAAACGGCGGCGATTGATAACGAGGCGATCGGAAACCCGTGTCACTTACGAGTGCAGGCCATGGCGGCCGGGTCCCCCTCGGCTCGGAAGTAGTTCTTCTCACAGCCGCAATGCAAGGATCCCTCGTGGTGAGCGTAGCTGTGAGGCGGACACTTGGAACACTCCGCGTTTCCCACTGTGGATTTGTAGAAGCCCGCCCCGCACACTGTGGACCAGAGAGAACAGAGACGTCCGGTGTCAGGCTGGAGTAGCGACTTAGGTCAGGGGTGAGCAAACTACGGCTCGTGGGCCAAGTTTCAAATGCAATACTGTTAGAATAAATATGTGTAAAATATCACACAACTCTTATACTTAAAGGCCGTTGCTATAGTTATTATCAATTGTGCTGAAGTTGTACTTTTCTATCCGTGCAAAGGGACGACTCGCAATCCAAGATTGCGAGTCGTCTCGTATCAGTGTTTGTTGACTGCCAATGGCGAACATCGAGTACCTTGACGCAGACAAAGCAGAGACAGGGCGATATCACGAGTGTCAGCACATTTCCATTTCATGAATAATCATATATTGTGTCCAACTGAGGCCGCTGAAATGACACCCCCTTCGTTCAGAAGCAGCCTCAGTGATGTAACCAGGGACCTCACAAATAAATAGAGGAACACGTGGGCTGTGCCTTAGAGCGTAGGTTGGAACTGTGACTAAGTGTACAGCCCAATACGTCTCTCCTCATTGAGCTAAATTGAACTCTGTCCCTGCATGATTCCTTGCTTCTTGTCTGTTTGATAAATGTCATCAGTGTTTGAACCTGACAAGTACACTCGTATTTCTCCTATATATATATATTTTTTTTTTTTCATTGTAATTGGAATGTAAGCTTTTAAAATATCCAAGTTAAATAGAACAAACAAATAATTAAAAAAATATATACAATCCATCTAATCTGACTTTAAAGGTAAAACTACAGTAAAACATAAATCAAGAGGTTTCCAAAATGCCCGTGGCATATTTTAAAAATATATAAAAAAATAAAAAACATAAAAAAGTTAAATAAAAGATCAAACAGGTAAAATGTAACAAGAAAAAATTGCCAAAAAGTGCATAAAACAAACAAACAAAAAAATAACTCATGGGATATATAGAAGTAACTTTTATTATTATTAATTTTATTTTTATTTAGCAAATTTTTACTTTTTATTCGACCCCTTTTATCGTATTGTTTTTGCACTATCTTGTTCAGCTCATTTTTTTTTTTTTTACATTCTTTGTTTTGTTGTTGTTTGTTTGTTGTTTTGTTTTTGTTTTTTACTCTATGATTTTTTAACCTGTAAAGCACTTTGGTTCAATTTAAAAGTTGTCATAAATGTGCTATCTAAATAAAGTTGACTTGACTTGGAATAGATATGTACTTGACTAGAAGGGGAAAAAAACACAGTATGACTTAGTTCTATTACTTTTATGACCCCGATAATTTTAGTGGGATTTAAAAAAAATTAAACAAAAAATAATTAAATAAATAAAAATCAATGGTGATGTGAAGTATTTTTTTAAAAAATTTTTTATCGATTCCAGGCTCCCAATACTTCACATGAATTACAGACAACATGCAATGCTGACTTTAATAACACAAACAGGCTGTTTTTTCTTTACATAATAATGAATCAAAATCAATGTTGTTATGAATGATTGACCTATTGAAGCCTTCCAATTACATCGCCTCACATATTCCACTTTAATTTATTTTTTGTGTTTACCATATTAAAAAAAAATAAACTAAAATATAATATATATATATATATATATATATATATATATATATATATATATATATATATATATATATATATAAATGTTCCTACTTGCACGACGCCGAGCACACAACCCAAGAAAACATGGAATAACTTTTTTGTGTGTTTACCATATTAAAAAAAAAAAACTAAAATATAATATATATATATATATATATATATATATATATATATATATATATATATATATATATATATATATATATTATATTTTAGTTTATTTTTAAAATATAACTAAACTAAAATAATATATATATATATATATATATATATATATATATATATATATATATATATATATATATATATATATATATATATATATATATATATTATATTTTAGTTTTTTTTTTTTTAATATGGTAAACACAAAAAATTAATTAAAGTTGAATATGTGAAGCGATGTAATTGTAAATGTAATTATGCCCAAAAAGGGCATAAAACAA
>NC_084578.2:3505000-3510000 GCF_033978685.3 Nerophis lumbriciformis | reverse complement strand
CCATCGCCTCTACCACATGGGGTATGTAAATATTGCATATTTCACATATTAATCGTCCCCAGTGGTGTAATGCTGCACACTTAAGCATTTCATGGCAGTGGGAATGGAATGTTTTTGTGCGTCTGGAAGGGCATTCTTGGCAAAAACTAAGCCGAAACCATTCACACGCTGTGGAAAGCGCTGACAAGCTGCATCTAAATAAATCAACTAAGGTTTAGATAAAGTCTTAATGATCAATGATTAATGAAAATAATCACCAAAATGTACAGCTTGTATGGTTTTCCAACTTTTATCACCCGGCCATCAGGCCATCATCGGCATTTGGCTGTCAGTCAAATGAGCTTCCATGAACAAAAGATGAGTAAAAGAAAAGGTTCGGTCTCAGACTGGGCTACTGGGGACTGAGGCCAAGAAAAAAAAACCTCAAAAGCCATAAGCACACAAAAACATTTTACATAGAAGCCACAAGACTTGCAACAAAGGGAAGAGAGTGGGGGCTACGGTGGCAGGCTGCTGCTATCTAAAGCGTTGCTCAGCCGTCCATCGTCTCTACCACGTGGGGTATGTAAATATTGCATATTTCACACATTAATCGTCCCCAGTGGTGTAATGGTGCACACTTAATCATTTCATGGCAGGGGGAATGGAATGCTTTTGTGCGTCGGGAAGGGCATTCTTGGCAAAAACTAAGCCGAAACCATTCATGCGCTGTGGAAACCGCTGACAAGCTGCATCTAAATAAATCAACTAAGGCTTAGATAAAGTGTTAATGATCGATGATAAATGGAAAGAATCACCAAAATGTAAAGCTTGTATGGTTTTCCAACTTTTATCACCTGGCCATCAGGCCATCATCGGCATTTGGCTGCCAGTCAAATGAGCTCCCATGAATATTGGATGAGTAAAAAAAAAAGGTTCGGTCTCAGACTGGGCTCCTGGGGACTGAGGCCAAGAAAAGAAAAAACTCAATAGCCATAAGCACACATAAACATGTTACATAGAAGCCACAATACTTGCAACAAAGGGAAGAGAGTGGGGGCTACGGCGGCAGGCTGCTGCTGCTATCTAAAGCGCTGCTCAGCTGTCCATCGCCTCTACCACATGGGGTATGTAAATATTGCATATTTCACACATTAATCGTCCCCAGTGGTGTAATGCTGCACACTTAAGCATTTCATGGCAGGGGGAATGGAATGTTTTTGTGCGTCGGGAAGGGCATTCTTGGCAAAAACTAAGCCGAAACAACTCACACGCTGTGGAAACCGCTGACAAGCTACATCTAAATAAATCAACTAAGGCTTAGATAAAGTGTTAATGATCAATGATTAATGAAAATAATCACCAAAATGTAAAGCTTGTATGGTTTTCCAACTTTTATCACCTGGCCATCATCGGCATTTGGCTGCCAATCAAATGAGCTTCCATGAACATAAGATGAGTAAAAGAAAAGGTTCGGTCTCAGACTGGGCTCCTGGGGACTGAGGCCAAGAAAAGAAAAACCTCAATAGCCATAAGCACACATAAACATGTTACATAGAAGCCACAAGACTTGCAACAGAGGGAAGAGAGGCTGCTGCTATCTAAAGCTAAGTACACATGAAAAACAAGGCTAAAGCATATATTTGTGGAGCCCCCAAACCACTCGCGGTACCATCGTTAGAGATTCACTGATCTAGAACGGACTTACAGGTGGCAGTTTGTCAAGGATTCCATAAAGCATCACGTCGAGCTTTTTCCAAACAAGCCAGCAGGTTGATTGAGGACGCTGGTATTCATGGTGGCATGGCGGTGACACCATTAGTTACATTCCAGCAACCAGGGACGATAGGCACTCGGTTTCATCGCTTGAGCAGGGATGGGTCACAGCGGCTATTGCGATGCTAACTTCTGCTTTACGACCTGCTAATTAAACTCGTTTCATAAAAGTCACTCAAGCTGTTTTATAACTTTTATTTTCAAATATCAATGTATCTATCAATTATGTATACACATTTATAGGTATTTGTATATATGTATGCATGTATACACATTTATAAATATATACATATATACATACATGTACATACATACATAAATACATACATGCATACATATATAAAAATGGGTTATACTTGTATAGCGCTTTTCTACCTTCAAAGTACTCAAGGGTGAAGTGTCTTGCTCAAGGACACAACACGTAGTGGGTAGAGCGGCCGTGCCAGAAACCTTAGGGTTGCAGGTTCGCTCCCCGTCTCTTACCATCCAAAATCGCTGCCGTTGTGTCCTTGGGCAGGACACTTCACCCTTGCCCCCCGGTGCCGCTCACACCGGAGAATGAATGATGAATGAATGAGTTGTAAAAATGAATGATGGGTTCTGACGTTTTTGTGAAGCGCTTTGAGTGTCTAGAAAAGCGCTATAAAAATCTAATCCATTATTATTATTATTATTATTATTATTAACGGACGTGGCGAAGTTGGGTATCGAACCAGGAACCCTCAGATCGCTGGCACAGCCACTCTCCCAAACGCGCCACATACATATATATATATATGTATATGTATATATATATATATATATATATATATATATATATATATATATATATATATATACATATATATATATATATATATATATATATATATATATATATATATATATATGTGTATATATATATATATATATATATACATATATATATATATATATATATATATATATATATATATATAAAATATATATGCATATATATACATATATATATATATATATACATATATATAAAATATAAATACATATGTATACATATACATATATATATATATATATATATATATATATATATATATATATATATATATATATATACATAAATATATACAAATACATATACATATATACATATACATACATACATACATACATACATCAGAAAACAAATACAGAGGCTATTTTATCCCTACAAGCCTGTTTCGCAGGTTTCTCTAAAAATCTAATCCATTATTGTTATTATTATTATTATTATTAACGGACGTGGCGAAGTTGGGGATCGAACCAGGAACCCTCAGATCGCTGGCACAGCCACTCTCCCAACTGCGCCACATACATATATATATATATATATATATATATATATATATATATATATATATATATATATATATATATATATATATATATATATATATATATATATATATATATATATATATATATATATATATATATATATATATATATATATATATATATATATATATATATATATATATATATATATATATATATATATATATATATATATATATATATATATATATATATATATATATACATATATATATATATACATATATATATATATATATATATATATATATATATATATATATATATATATATATATATATATATATATATATGTATATATATAAATATATACACATATACATAAATAAATACAAATACATATACATATACATATATACATATACATACATATGTTAGGTCAGAAAACAAATGCAGAGGCTATTTTATTTTCGTCCCACATACATATATATATATATATATATATATATACATTTATTATATATATATATATATATATATATATATATATATATATATATATATATATATAAAATATATATACATATATATATATATATATATATATATATATATATATATATATATATATATATATATATATACATTTATTTTATATATATATATATATATATATATATATATATATATATAAAATATATATATACATATATATATATATATATATAAAATATATATACATATATATATATATATATATATATATATATATATATATATATATATACATATAAACATAAATATATACAAATACATATACATATACATATATACATATACATACATACATACATATATCAGAAAACAAATACAGAGGCTATTTTATCCCTACAAGCCTGTTCCGCAGGTTTCTCTGCTCTTCAGCGGATTTTATAACATTTTATAAAATTCCCTGAAGAGCAGAGAAAACTTTGACACAGGCTTGTAGGGATGAAATAGCCTCTGTATTTTTTCCGACCTAACGTATCCCGCTCTACCCCGGTGTTGAGCACTGTATAACGGGTAAACCACAGAAACTTTGACAAGAGCGGTGTAGTGTAACCGTGCCAGCAACTTGAGGGTTCCAGGTTCGATCCCCACTTCTATCGTTGTGTCCTTGGGCAAGACACTTTACCCAGTGCCACCCACACTGCTTCAAATGTAACTTAGATATTGGGTTGCACTATGTAAAAGCCCTTTGAGTCACTAGAGAAAAGTGCTATATAAATATAATTCACTTCACTTCACATATATATGAGGTTGGGTCTTGGGCGCAGTCGGGTGTTCCAACAGGACAATGACCCCAAACACACCTCAAAAGTGGTAAAGGAATGGCTAAATCAGGCTAGAATGAACGGTTTAGAATGGCCTTCCCAAAGTCCTGACTTAAACGTGTGGACAATGCTGAAGAAACAAGTCAATGTCAGAAAACCAACACATTCAGCTGAACTTCACCAATTTTGTCAAGAGGAGTGGTCAAAAATTCAAGCAGAAGCTTGTGGATGGCTACCAAAATCCGACCTGACTCTCGCCAGACCCTCGTAGCTCGCTGAGCGTGTTGCTCTTAATGCCCTGACTAATGTACTCTGCAATGCACTTTACACAAGCATTTAATAAGTAAAAGGTTTGGTAAGTGAGCGGTTAAAAAAAGGAATAGGAATAAGAGAAAGAGGACCGGGCTTTCTGCTCCGCCGCTCCCGGTCTGTGGAACGCTCTCCCTGACCACCTGAGGGCACCACAGACTGTGGATGCTTTAAAACAAGGGTGCTCAATACGTCGATCGCGATCTACCAGTCGATCGCAAAGGTAGTATTGGTATATCGCATTACATTATTTAAAAAAAAAAAAAAAAAAAAAAAAAAAAAATATTTTTTTTTTTTTGTTTTTTTTTTTGTTTTTTGTGTGTGTCC
>NC_084578.2:3437500-3500000 GCF_033978685.3 Nerophis lumbriciformis | reverse complement strand
CAATTTTTTACACACACTTGTTATTTCATATGTTGACCAGAGCGGGAGCACTTTTGACAGATTTCACCACCAGGGGTGCAAATGAGACATTCTAACTTGTTCACCGGTCCTCATATGGATGGTACTTTTCCTTGTTGATGTCTCAAGAAGGGTAGAAACACACACACACACACACACACACACACACACACACACACACACACACACACACACACACACACACACACACACACACACACACACACACACACACACACACACACACACACACACACACACAAGGTGGCACGGATCAACTCCCTGCTGTATCTTTCAAGAATGCAATAACCGTTTCCTACGCGGGTCCACACTCCGGAGATTAGTCGGGTCAGTGAGGAAATCCAGGACACACACACACACACACACACACACACACACACACACACACACACACACACACACACACACACACGCACACCCACGAGACCTGCAAAAAATGCCTACTTCTTTAGGACCACCCTTTCTAGATATATAAAGATTTGTATTTACAACATTAATAATAAAACATAAAAAAGCTAGTTGTAAAGAATGATTTGGAATTTCACAAGAAAAAGGTCCCCATTTCACAAGAAAAACTTTGAATTTTGGCAGTATTTTAATAAAAGTAGTCATTTTACTGATCGCAAGTCAAAATTTTACAAGAAAAACTGAACATTTGTGCAATGTTATGACAAAAGTTGGAATTTTACTCAATAACAGTCGCAATTTTAGAAGAAAAAGCTTCAAATGTTGGCAATTTTATGAAAAGAGTCGTAATTTTACCCGGCAAAAGTCACAATTTTCTCTGAAAACTTTAAAATTTTGGCAATATTATAATAAAAATTAGATTTTACTTGGCAAAATTATGACAATAGTCATAATTTTACTAAAAAAAATGTCACTATTTTACAAGAACAACAAAAAAAATTGGCAATATTGTGATACGAGTCAGAATTTTATATGACAAATGTCACCATTTTGCATTAAAAAGTAATAATTTTACATATAAAAGTAATAATTTTACGAGACAATATTTCAATGTTACAGAAACAGAAAGAATATGAGAAATTGTTCCCAATTTTATAAGAAAAAAGTCGACACATTGTGAGAAAAATACTGATTTTACTTAATTTATTTACATTTTTGGTTTGTAATTATTTTTTAATCTTCCTTATTTACTTAAAGTTATTCCAGTATGTCTCCATATACATAATTATTTATTTTTTTAAATCATTTTGGCCAAAGGGGGCACATTTCAATTTCTGACACACACTTGTTATTTCATATGTTGACCAGAGGGGGAGCACTTCAAATTTTTTTTACACACACTTGTTATTTCATATGTTGACAGTCAATTTTTTTGGGACCACCCAAAATTTTTGGGTGGTCCCAATACGGAATGGTTTTCCGTATTGGGACTATGATTTATGTCCTAACTTGTTCACACCTCCTCATATGGACGGTACTTTTCCTTGTTGATGTCTCAAGATAGGGCAGAAATACAAGAACACACACACACACACACACACACACACACACACACACACACACTTGCATGCATTGTGTGTCAGCGTGGGTACGCCGGAATTGTGTAGTGTTTGAAGATGCCACTGACCCCTCCGTGCCCTCACACTTGCCCGTGCACACCCACACATTCCACGCTTCCATTCCTTGGAAACGGTCACAAGAAAAAAAGGTTTGAATCCCTCCTTCCCACAACTATTGTGCTGCTGTGAATACCACCGATGACCGTCCGTGTACACCACAACTCACACGGGCACACTATCCGTCGTCATCGCCGTGATTTAGAGCGAGACGCAGCATTGTACCGCCATCCACCCCCCCGGGTGGCAATAGTCGCCAGGGGCGACCATAATCTCCCCAATACTAATCAGAATACATTTAGTTATATTGTATTGTATGGTTCTTATAGAGAGGTGTGCCTTTACAGAAAGTATTTGGAACAATCAACCTTGAATATTGGCCAATATCAATATTATTCTGATTCGATACCAGCACAAATCACACACACCGTACTTGGATCGTATTGTATTTTGAATGTAAGAAAAAAGCTTGATCAAGGGCTGAAAAAATAACATATTTATTTTTAGCCGTTTAATTTGGCTAATTTAAGCTCCCGACACAAGTCGAGTGATGCGGACACGTTTGTTACTGGGTACTTTCTAACACGCTTCGGCCATGTATGTGCAAGACATATGCAATTATAATTATGGGATACTTAGGAGCCCAACGATTCACGTCCCTAACGATTTGATCCGATTATTGCGCTGACGATTCGATTCCGAATTACAAAAAAAAAAAAAAAAAAAACTAAAAAAAAATTACTAATATTTGCATGATATGTATATATTATTAATGTTGTAAATACAAATCTTTATATATCTAGAAAGGCTGGTCCTAAAGAGAGGCATTTTTTTGGAGGTCTCAAGAAGGTAGGAAATACCAGAATGTGTGTGTGTGTGTGTGTGTGTGTGTGTGTGTTTCTTGTATTTTTAGCCTTCTTGGGACATCAACAATGAAAAGTATCTTCCATATGAGAAGGTGTGAACAAGTGATGACATAAATCATGGTCCCAATAGGGAAAACCATTGCATCTAATAGAGAATGTCTCATTTGCACCCCTGGTGGTGAAATCTATCAAAAAGGAGGGACTTTTCAAATTGACCGTCTGTCGCTTTTAAAAGTGCTCCCCCTCTGGTCAACATATGAAATAACAAGTGTGTGTAAAAAGATTGAAATGCGCCCCGTTTGGCCAAAATTATTTGGCAATTACAAACAAAACAATCAAAACAAACTAAAAAAAATTACTCAAAGCTTACCTTTTTTTATATTTGCATATGTATATGTTGTTAATATTGTAAAATGTACCGAAAATACACCTATTTATTATTAGCCGTTTAATTTGGCTAATTTAAGCTCCCGACACAAGTCGAGTGATGCGGACACGTTTGTTACTGGGTACTTTCTAACACGCCACGGCCATGTATGTGTAAGACATATGCAATTATAATTATGGCATACTTAGGAGCCCAAAGATTCACGTCCCTAACGATTTGATCCGATTATTGCGCTGACGATTTGATTCCGAATTGATTCTCGATTCTACAATAAATGATTTGGTATAATAATTATGATTTTTCCAAACAAGCTATATAAGGTTCTTCTGGTTGCCTGGAGTTGGCCTAGGGTTAGGGTTAGGGTTAGGTTTTCCTAACCCTAACCCTAACCCTAACCCTTATAATATATTAAAATACATATTAAAAATATATACATTTTTTTTCTTTGATTTTTGAAAATTATGACGAGATTTAAAAATCAGGATGAATAAAAATCATGATTTGGATGTTAATTGTTTTTTTTTTTTTGTGCACTTTGTACTATTGAAATATGTTTTAGACTGCAATATTGTTCAATTGGAGGACACGCATTACCTACGACTAGCTTATGTGCTAGTGTGTGCTCAGCTGTTGTGTAGCTGCAAGCTCCTGGCAGCCTAGAGCCGACTATGTTTACCTTTTGTAAGTGGCTTCTCTAAAATACTAGAAAAAAACAACAACCCCCGTGTACTAATTGGAGGACATTAAGCTGCTTAGCACAAGTAAAATACAGGAGCACTAATGTCAAAGACATAGTACGATATTTAGGTTTTTTTAAATTATTATTATTAATATGCTATGTTACAAATAAGTAGCTAAATGTGCTAAAAATTCTTGAGTAGCTAAATGTGCTAGTAAAAGTAAGTAGCTAAATGTGCTAGTAAAAATAAGTAGCTAAATGTGTTAGTAAAAATAATTAGCTAAATGTGCTATTAAAAATAAGTAACTAAATGTGCTAAAAATTCTTAAGTTGCTAAATATGCTAATACAAATAAGTAGCTAAATGTGCTAGTAAAAATAAGTAGCTAAATGTGCTAAACATTCTTAAGTAGCTAAATGTACAAATAAAAATAAGTAGCTAAATGTGCTAAAACATTTTAAGTAGCTAAATGTGTTAGTAAAAATAAGCAGCTAAATGTGCTAAAAATTCTTACGTAGCTAAATGTGCTAGTAAAAATAAGTAGCTAAATGTGCTAAAAAGTCTTAAGTAGCTAAATGTGTTAGTAAAAATAAGTTGCTAAATGTGTTAGTAAAAATAATTAGCTAAATGTGCTAGTAAAAATAAGTAGCTAAATGTGCTAGTAAAAATAAGTAGCTAAATGGGCTAAAAAATCTTAAGTAGCTAAATGTGCTAGTAAAATGAAGTAGCTAAATGTGCTAAAACATTTTAAGTAGCTAAATGTGCTAGTAAAAATAAGCAGCTAAATGTGCTAAAAATTCTTACGTAGCTAAATGTACTAGTAAAAATAAGTAGCTAAATGTGCTAGTAAAAATAAGTAGCTAAATGTGCTAGTAAAAATAAGTAGCTAAATGTGCTAAAAATTCTTAAGTAGCTAAATGTGCTAGTAAAAATAAGTAGCTAAATGTGTTAGTAAAAATAATTAGCTAAATGTTCTAGTAAAAATAAGAAGCTAAATGTGCTAGTAAAAATAAGTAGCTAAATGGCCTAAAAATTCTTAAGTAGCTAAATGTGCTAGTAAAATGAAGTAGCTAAATGTGCTAGTAAAATAAGTAGCTAAATGTGCTAAACATTCTTAAGTAGCTAAATGTGCTAGTAAAAATAAGTAGCTAAATGTGCTAAAACATTTTAAGTAGCTAAATGTGTTAGTAAAAATAAGCAGCTAAATGTGCTAAAAATTCTTGCGTAGCTAAATGTGCTAGTAAAAATAAGTAGCTAAATGTGCTAGTAAAAATAAGTAGCTAAATGTGCTAATAAAAATAAGTAGCTAAATGTGCTAAAAATTCTTAAGTAGCTAAATGTGCTAGTAAAAATAAGTAGCTAAATGTGCTAGTAAAAATAAGTAGCTAAATGGCCTAACAATTCTTAAGTAGCTAAATGTGCTAGTAAAATGAAGTAGCTAAATGTGCTAGCAAAAATAAGTAGCTAAATGTGCTAAACATTCTTAAGTAGCCAAATGTGCTAGTAAAAATAAGTAGCTAAATGTGCTAAAAAATTTTAAGTAGCTAAATGTGCTAGCAAAAATAAGCAGCTAAATGTGCTAAAAATTCTTACATAGCTAAATGTGCTAAAAATTCTTAAGTAGCTAAATGTGCTAGTAAAAATAAGTAGTTAAATGTGCTAGTAAAAATAAGTAGCTAAATGTGCTAGAAATTCTTAAGTAGCTAAATGTGCAAGTAAAAATAAGTAGCTAAATGTGCTAAAAATTCTTAAGTAGCTAAATGTGCTAGTAAAAATAAGTAGCTAAATGTGCTAAACATTCTTAAGTAGCTAAATATGCTAATAAAAATAAGTAGCTAAATGTGCTATTAAAAATAAGTAACTAATTGTGCTAAACATTCTTAAGAAGCTAAATGTGCTAAAAATTCTTAAGTAGCTAAATATGCTAGTAAAAATAAGTAGCTAAATGTGCTAGTTAAAATAAATAGCTAAATGTGCTAAACATTTTTAAGTAGCTAAATGTGCTAATAAAAATAAGTAGCTACATGTGCTAAACATTCTTAAGGAGTTACATGTGTTGAAAATTCTTAAGTAGCTAAATATGCTAGTAAAATAAATAACTAAATGTGCTAGTAAAATGAGTAGCTAAATGTGCTAAAAATGTAGCTAAAAATAAGTAACTACATGTTCTAGTAACTGTTAAAGTTCCTCCGACAAACAAGACACCAAACTTTGACCATGTTTTACTAACATTGTCCTTAACCCTTTAATGGTTTAGGTCTAATCTCTTCGACTGTATGACTTTCACATTTTACATTCCGGCACATTCCTTATGGTGGTTCACATGAATAGAGGTCCAGAGTCACAGTCGGGTTAGAACCGAGTCTGCCTACACAAGCGTAGAAGTCCCCAGCAGGGAATACCACTTTCACTTCTGCAGCGCCTGAGGACGACTGAAGGACACACACACACACACACACACACACACACACACACACACACACACACACACACACACACACTGACAGTTGCTACACACACAGTCCTCAGTAAGGGGCCCACTGCCACATGCTAAAGAGCCCCCAGACTGCGCTCACTTCAGACAACATGACAGTATATTCCCACTGTGGAAGTGTGCAAAGAGCGTCTCAGCAATGATGTCATGACCAGGAATGATGTCATGACCAATGAAAGAAACTAAGCTGAGAGTCAACATAACTTACATCCTCACATTGAGGAGTAAAAAAAGCATATTGAGTTTTACTATTCCCTTTTTAAATGTAGAATCATACATACATATATACACATTTTACACACATTTTATATGTATCTATTTATATATATATATATATATATATATATATATATATATATATATATATATATATATATATATATATATATATATATACATATATATATATATATATATATATATATATATATATATATATATATATATATATATATATATATATATATATAATAGATCTTATTTGTAAAAAGCACTTTACATTGAGTAAACAACCTCAAAGTGCTACAGTGTATTAAAAAAAAATTAAAAAAATTAAAAAGATAATAAAAAATAAATACAAATAAAAACTAGAACAGCCAAATAGCTAAAACTTGTATGCATATATCAAATTTTTTTTTTTTTTTTTTTTTTTAAAGAAGAGTTTTAATCCTTTTTTAAAAGCATCCACAGTCTGTGGTGCCCTCAGGTGGTCAGGGAGATCGTTCCACAGACTGGGAGCGGCGGCTGATACAACCAATACTTTGGAATTAAACCTCTGTTATGGTAATGTGGGGGAAAAAAAACATGTATATTTACTGGCAGGAGGAATACTCGGATGCCAAATGGTGTCAAAGTTCATGCCGTACACTTGAAATAATCCTAAAGGGAATGACGGAGAGCGGGTAACTAACTAAATGTGCTGGTAAAAATAAGTAGCTAAATGTGCTAGTAAAAATAAGTAGCTAAATGTGCTAGTAAAAATAAGTAGCTAAATGTGCTAAACATTCTTAAGTAGCTAAATGTGCTAGTAAAAATAAGTAGCTAAATGTGCTAAAACATTTTAAGTCGCTAAATGTGTTAGTAAAAATAAGCAGCTAAATGTGCTAAAAATTCTTACGTAGCTAAATGTGCTAGTAAAAATAAGCAGCTAAATGTGCTAGTAAAAATAAGTAACTAAATGTGCTAAAAATTCTTAAGTAGCTAAATGTGCCAGTAAAAATAAGTAGCTAAATGTGTTAGTAAAAATAATTAGCTAAATGTGCTAGTAAAAATAAGTAGCTAAATGTGCTAGTAAAAAAAGTAACTAAATGTGCTAAAAATTCTTAAGTAGCTAAATGTGCTAGTAAAAATAAGTAGCTAAATGTGTTAGTAAAAATAATTAGCTAAATGTTCTAGTAAAAATAAGTAGCTAAATGTGCTAGTAAAAATAAGTAGCTAAATGGGCTAAAAACTCTCAATTAGCTAAATGTGCATTTTTTCCGAATTAACTTTGGCCCGTCCCCACTACACCAGGGGTGTCAAACTTGTATTCATTGAGGGCCACACTGCAGTCACGGCTGCCAAGAGAGGGACACTTGTAACAGTAAATAATTAATGAATTTGCCTATGAATTTAAATATTTAAAAAAAAAAAATTCACGTAAAGAGTAAAAAAAATCTGTGGATTTGACCACTGTTTTTTACAGAAGAAAAACTGGCAGCTTAGTTGCCAGACTTTTAATGTAAAATATATAGTGTTATTTTATTATTATTATTTTTACAACATATTACTGTAAATAATAATAATAATTAAAGCTGCAAGCAGCATTGGTCGGGCCCGCGTATTTGGCAGGTGCTAGTCCTAAGTGTCCCAATACTTTTGTCACGTTTTAGTCCCAAGTGTCCCAATACTTTTGTCTACTTTTAGTCTGAAGTGTCCCAATACTTTTGTCTAGTGTACCTACCTTGTCTGCATTGTGTGGGCACGTTGGTGCATCCTGCTCTTAAGCAGCCATCTTAAAAAAACATCAGCGCAGCAGCATCAGCGCAGCGGTTCTTTGAAGGCTCATAAAATCAAAACCGGAGCAGTTAGAAAAAATATTTCGCTAACTTTTATTTGGAAGGGTTCAATCTCTCTCCTGTGTTATTTTGAAGCTGATACGACAAACGCGCTCAGAGGAGATAACGTTTGAAGAGAAGTGACCGGTTTATAAAAAAAAATTGTTTTGAAGGGGGAATTGCAAACTTTCTGTTAATTTTTGCTGGGGGTTGTCAATTTATGAAATGTAGGTCTAAGTGAGACCTACATAGAGGTTTTTGTTTCATGTCTCTCCGACCTTCCCAGTGGGAGTTACAGGCAGTTTTGTCATTTTTTTTTCTTCCGAGTAGCAGTTTTTACTCCGTTTTATTCAAAAATTGTGCTAGAGCGCAATTTTTGAGATTTGGTGTTAGTTTTTTTTTTTATTAGATCGCAATTTTTGCCAGTCCTGATGTGTGTGTTCAGTTTGGTGAGTTTTGAAGCATGTTAAGAGGGTGAAAATACAGCTCAAAGAGGCAAAAGTTACTGTTTTTAGTACTTTTTTGTCTTGAAGGGGGAATTGCCAACTTCCTGTTGATTTCTGCCCGATAATATACAATTATGAAAACTAGGTCTAAGTCAGACCTACATACAGGTTTTTGTTTCATGTCTCTCCGATCTTCCTAGTGGGAGATATAGGCAGTCTAGTTTTTTTTTTCCTAGGGGGCGCTAGAGCGCAATTTTGAGTTTTGGGGTTCGGTTTTTAAAAAAAAAGGGAGTCCTTATACAATGGGCCATGCGGGCCCTAATAAATACAAATAAAAACTAGAACAGCCAAATAGCTAAAACTTGTATGCATATATCTATCTTTTTTTTAAAAAGAAGAGTTTTAAGCCTTTTTTAAAAGCATCCACAGTCTGTGGTGCCCTCAGGTGGTCAGGGAGAGCGTTCCACAGACTGGGAGCGGCGGCTGATGCAACCAATACTTTGGAATTAAACCTCTGTTATGGTAATGTGGGAACAAAACATGTATATTTACTGGCAGGAGGAATTGTGTCAAAGTGCATGCTGTACACTTGAAATAATCCTAAAGGGAATGACGGAGAGCAGGTAACTAATATGTGATGGTGATAACAAATTGACATTTTATCGCATGCAGTGTGGTTGTCTAATCCATCAGGCCCGCCATTTTTGACACATTCAAACTGAAGTAGCTGTGGGTATCCTTTAAAATATATATATATATATATATATATATATATATATATATATATATATATATAAAAATATATATATATATATATATAAAAAAAAAAATATATATATATATATATATAAAAAAAAAAATATATATATATATATATACATATACATATATATATATATATATATATATATATATATATATAAAAAAAAATATATATATATATATATTAAAAAAAAAAAAATATATATATATATATATATATATGTGTCGGTGTGTGTGTGTGGGTGGTTGGAATGCATCAAGGCAGGTGTGTCAGCTGGTTGGGGCCGGGCGACGCTAAATCAGCCCTCAACTGACACACCTCACCACAGGGTGCCCCGCCATGTGTTGGTGCACGGGGGCAGCGAGGGAGAGACCCGGGGGCAGGCGGTTACTGGGTCACGGAGAGAAGGGTAAACCTTTCTATAAATCAGCAACCTGTGAACCAAGTGGGCCTGAAGGACTTAACATGTGTGTGTGTGTGTGTGTGTGTGTGTGTGTGTGTGTGTGTGTAAGTGTGTGTGTGTGTGTGTGTGCATGCTGCCCTTGAAAGTGTGTTTTTTCAGATCCTAAATACAAACCCCAAAAGCAGTGAAGTTGTCACGTTGTGTAAATGGTAAATAAAAACAAATCCTTTTCAACTTATATTCAATTGAATAGACTGCAAAGACAAGATATTTCATGTTCACACTGAGAAACTTCATTTTTTTTTTAAACTTAGAATTTAATGCAAAAAAAATCATTTTTACCACTGTGTTACATGGCCTTTCCTTTTAACAACACTCAGTAAAGGTTTGGGAACTGAGGAGACACATTTTTGAAGTGGAATTATTTCCCATTCTTGCTTGATGTACAGCTTAAGTTGTCCCTTCTCATATTTTTTAGCCTTCATATTGCAGCACACATTTTTAATGGCATCATCTTGCTGAAATAAGCAGGGGCGTCCATGGTAACGTTGCTCGGATGGCAGCATATGTTGCTCCAAAACCTGTATGTACCTTTCAGTATTAATGGTGCCTTCACAGATGTGTAAGTTACCCATGTCTTGGGCACTAATACACCCCCATACCATCACACATGCTGCCTTTTACACTTTGCGCCTAGAACAATCCGGATGGTTCTTTTTCTCTTTGTTCTGGAGGAAACAACGTCCACAGTTTCCAAAAGCAATTTGAAATGTGAACTCGTCAGACCACAGAACACTTTTCCACTTTGCATCAGTCCATTTTGGATGAGCTCGGTCGGGCGTTTCTGGGTGTTGTTGATAAATGGCTTTCTAGAGTTTTAACTCGCACTTACAGATGTAGCGACCAACTGTAGTTACTGACAGTGGTTTTCTGAAGTGTTTCAACATGTTCTATCTACACTTCTGTTAAAATGTAATGTTTGGATACTTTACATTAGTTTTGGATGATACCACATATGTGGGCATCGATCCGATACCAAGTAGTTACAGGATCATATATTGGTCATATTCAAAGTCCTCATGTGTCCAGGGACATATTTCCTGACATAATATGAATTTAAAAAAAAGGAAAACATTTGTGACGATACAAAATATCGATGTTATCATTGTAATATCGACTAGATACGCTATTGTACTTGGTATCATTACAGTGGATGTCAGGTGTAGATCCACCCATGTCGTTTGTTTACATTCAGGAACGCTATCTTTTGTTAGCGGTGAGCTATCGTGTCCTCCTACGGTGTGTAGTGAAGCATGTTTAGCTATTCCTCGTCCTCCAGTGATAATAGTACTTGGAAAAAAATCATGTCTTAAAGCACCTCTTCCTGAGGGCGTTTCAGTGTTATAACTTCACCTTTATCTTTACTTTTTGGACCAAAATGCGTCCGTTCTTCTTTTTTTCTGTCCACACACTGTGTCTGCTTGTAAGTACTCCGTGTGTGGGCGCTGCCGAACATGCTCCTCTGCTCGTAAAACCAGCATGCCCGTTAAAAAAAAAAAGTAAAAAAAAAAGGGAAACCGGTACTTATCAAACAGAGTATAGAGACCGGGCTTTCTGCTCCGCCACTCCCAGTCTGTGGAACGCTCTCCCTGACCACCTGAGGGCACCACAGACTGTGGATGCTTTTAAAAAAGGCTTAAAAACCCTTCTTTTAAAAAAAAAAAAATTTTTTAGATACATGCATACTAGTTATAGCTATTTGGCTGTTCTAGTTTTTATTTTTATTTATTTTTTATTATCTTTTCATTTTTTATTTTATTTTTTTTAATACACTGTGGCACTTTGAGGTTGTTTACTCAACGTAAAGTGCTTTTTACAAATAAAATCTATTATTATTATTATTATTATTATTATAGTACCGTTTTTGAGTCATTAGTACCGTAATACCATACTAGTACCGGTATACCGTACAACCCTACAACGTATCACTGTACTTCATATTTGCCAACCCTCCCGGATTTTCCAGGAGACTCCCGAAATTCAGCGCCTCTCCCGAAAACCTCCCGAGACAAATGTTCTCCCGAAAAACTCCCGAAATTCAGGCGGACCTGAGTGTCGTGTTGACAACACCCATAATGTGTCACATTTTTGTGTTGATTTATTTATTTTATTTTGTGGTTTGAATTCGTTTTTGGAGCTGTCATTACACATTTATCAGTATTCACATTGGTCAGTAGGGGGCAGTAGGGCGTTTCTTCCCAATTGAATGCTATCGCCTGCAGACCGGAAGTGTCTTGTCATTCTGCTGAGCGCGACCAGTCTGTGAACAATTGAAACGTCCTGTGTGCTTTTTTCCTCCTGTATAACAGGTTAGTTTTGGTGAATCAACTCACTGAATAATATCCATGTGATCTTTATAAGTTTAAGTACACATTCTGATGGTGGAGCCTAACTCTAAAGTGTTTGTGAGTTGTAGTTTGTAAATGAACACTGAAATTCAAGTATTTATTTTATTTATATATATATATATATATATATATATATATAGCTAGAATTCACTGAAAGTCAAGTATTTCTTATATATATATATATATATCTTAACCACGCCCCCAACCACGCCCCCCCGCCCCACCCCCGACCACGCCCTCGCCCCCCACTCCCCACCTCCCGAAATCGGAGGTCTCAAGGTTGGCAAGTATGCTGTACTTACCGTCAATATGTGGTGACGGAGCAGCACAGGTGAGTCAGGGACCGACCCAGACTTCCTGGCACGGGCCAAGAAAACATCCGGACTCTCCTCTTACATTACCCACAATGCTCCTGTGCCCCCATACCTCATTTCCTTTCCTCCTGGCACCACATTTCCCACCAACAGACGTCCCAACTCGATGAATAAAGCCTCATTTTTATATGGCACTACTCATTGGTGTCGTTTTTCGCACAATCAAACGCACGCACAGAACGTCCCCGGAACCGCGTCGGGTGCTGGCGGACACAAGCGTGGTAGGTATTCCTCCTTCAAACGCCTCCCTGGACTAAAATGGGAACACGCGCAAACACAAATCACGCTGTCAAAGAATCCTGTGGCGATTGGTAAGAGCCGAGTGGAACAACTCTCCGGGGTCCAATTAACGCTCCGACGAGGTTCCGACCGTGACGGACGTGCCTCGGCGTGATGTCGAGATAAAAGAACGTGAAATATCGCTGGCGTCTTCCTTTGTAGCGTTTCCCTGTGCTGGCGAGGACATCCTCCAGGTGCTCGTGTTTCCTCTCATTCCTGGATGCAACTTTTTTTTCCCTACGCTTTGAACCCTGCGGCTGCGACTAATTCATGAATATGTCTTTGCCGACGGCGCTCTTTCCTTATTGTTGTTGCTTACAAACTCAGGATACAAGTCTCTGGACATAGGAGAACTTCTAAAGCCAACAATTGTAAAATGCCATATTTCTGGACTATAGGGTGCATGTTAATAAGGCGCAACCCCCCTCCAAAAAAATCACATATATTAGCCACGCCAGACTATAAGCCGCAGATGTATACATTAAATGTTTATTTACATACCTTAATTGGTGTCTGTAACATGGAAGTAAAACGGCCGATCAAACAAAACAGAAGTCATGGTCATGGACCCAGTAGCTGCGCAATCTATTTCTCCAATCAGCTGAACAGACAATTTGCGGAAAAAAAAACAAAAAAAAACATCCATAAATTAGCCGCACCGTTTTATAAACCGCAGAGTTCAAATTGTAGGGAAAAAAAGAAACAGCTTTTACTCGGGAATTTACGGTAAGTATTGAAAAAAGGTAACTTTCGGGAAAAAAAAAAAAATCCATTAATTAACTGCACCGTTTTACAAGCCGCAGAGTCCAAAGTGTAGGGAAAAAATAAGCAGCTTTTACTCAGGAATTTACGGTAATTATAAAAAATAAAAAAAAGTTACTTTCGCGAAAAAAAATATCCATTAATTAGCTGCACCGTTTTATAAGCCGCAGAGTTCAAAGTGTAGGGGGAAAAAAAGCAGCTTTAACTCGGGAATTTATGGTAATTATAAAAAATAAAAATAAAGTAACTTTCGCGAAAACATAATCCATGAATTAGCCGCACTGTTTTATAAGCCGCAGAGTGCAAAGTGTAGGGAAAAAAAAGAAGCAGCTTTTACTCAGGAATTTACGGAAATTATTTTTTTTTTAAAAAGGAAGTTTCGCGGAAAAACAAATTCCATAAATTAGTCGCACCGTTTTATAAACCGCAGAGTACAAAGTGTATGGAAAAAAAGAAGCAGCTTTTACTCTGGAATTTACGGTAATTATAAGAAATTTAAAAAAGTCACTTTCGCGAAAAAAAAAAAATCCATAAATTAGCCGCACCGTTTTATAAGCCGCAGAGTACAAAGTGTAGGGGAAAAAAGAAGCAGCTTTTACTTGGGAATTTACGGTAATTATTAAAAAAAAAAACTTTCAGAAAAAAAAAATCCATTAATTAGCTGCACCATTTTATAAGCCGCAGAGTTCAAAGTGTAGGGGGAAAAAAGCAGCTTTAACTCGGGAATTTATGGTAATTATAAAAAATAAAAATAAAGTAACTTTCGCGAAAACATAATCCATAAATTAGCCGCACTGTTTTATAAGCCGCAGAGTGCAAAGTGTAGGGGAAAAAAAGAAGCAGCTTTTACTCAGGAATTTACGGTAATTATTTTTTTAAAAAAAAGGAAGTTTCACGGAAAAACAAATTCCATAAATTAGTCGCACAGTTTTATAAACCGCAGAGTACAAAGTGTAGGGAAAAAAAGAAGCAGCTTTTACTCTGGAATTTACAGTAATTATAAGAAATTAAAAAAAGTCACTTTCGCGAAAAAAAAAAAATCCATAAATTAGCCGCACCGTTTTATAAGCCACAGAGTTCAAATTGTAGGGGAAAAAAAGAAGCCGTTTTTACTCGGGAATCTACGGTAATTACTAAAAAAAAGCAACTTTCGGAAAAAAAAAAAAATCCATTAATTAGCTGCACCGTTTTATAAGCCGCAGAGTTCAAAGAGTAGGGGGGGAAAAAGCAGCTTTAACTCGGGAATTTATGGTAATTATAAAAAATAAAAATAAAGTAACTTTCGCGAAAACATAATCCATAAATTAGCCGCACTGTTTTATAAGCCGCAGAGTGCAAAGTGTAGGGGAAAAAAGAAGCAGCTTTTACTTGGGAATTTACGGTAATTATTTATTTTTTTTAAAGTAACTTTCGCGAAAAATATCCATAAATTAGCTGCACCCTTTTATAAGCCACAGAGTACAAAGTGTAGGGAGAAAAAAACGAAGCAGCTTTTACTTGGGAATTTACGGTAACTATAAGAAATAAAAAAAAGTCACTTTCGCGGAAAAAAAAAATCCATAAATTAGCCGCACCGTTTTATAAGCCGCAGAGTACAAAGTGTAGGAGAAAAAAGAAGCAGGTTTTAATTGGGAATTTACGGTAATTATTTAAAAAAAAAAGAAGTAACTTTCGCGCGAAAAAAAAAAAAAAATCCATAAATCAGCCGCACCATTTTATAAGCCGCAAAGTACAAAGTGTAGGGAGAAAAAAAAAAGCAGCTTTTACTTGGGAATTTACGGTAATTATTTAAAAAAAAAGAAGTAACTTTCGCGCGAAAAAAAAAAAAATCCATAAATCAGCCGCACCATTTTATAAGCCGCAGAGTACAAAGTGTAGGGAGAAAAAAAAAAGCAGCTTTTAATTGGGAATCTACGATATACATATATTTTTTTAAAGTAACTTTCGCGAAAAATATCCATAAATTAGCTGCACCCTTTTATAAGCCACAGAGTACAAAGTGTAGGGAGAAAAAAACGAAGCAGCTTTTACTTGGGAATTTACGGTAACTATAAGAAATAAAAAAAAGTCACTTTCGCGGAAAAAAAATCCATAAATTCGCCGCACCGTTTTATAAGCCGCAGAGTACAAAATGTAGGGAGAAAAAAGAAGCAGTTTTTAAATGGGAATTTACAGTAATTATTATTTTTTTTTTAAAATAACTCTCGCGAAAAAAAACAAAAACATAAATCAGCCGCACCATTTTATAAGCCGCAGAGTACAAAGTGTAGGGAGGAAAAAAAAGAAGCAGCTTTTACTTGGGAATTTACGAAAAAAAAACATTTTTTTAAAGTAACTTACGCGGAAAAAAAAAATCCATAAATAAGCTGCACTGTTTTATAAGCTGCAGAGTACAAAGTGTAGGGAGAAAAAAGAAGCAGCTTTTAAATGGGAATTTACAGTAATTATTAAAAAAAAAAAAAAGTTACTTTCGCGAAAAAAAAAAAAAAAACAATAAATCAGCCGCACCATTTTATAAGCCGCAGAGTACAAAGTGTAGGGAGGAGAAAAAAAAGCAGCTTTTACTTGGGAATTTACGGTAATTTTTTTTTTTTTAAAGTAACTTTCGCGAAAAATATCCATAAATTAGCTGCACCCTTTTATAAGCCACAGAGTACAAAGTGTAGGGAGAAAAAAACGAAGCAGCTTTTACTTGGGAATTTACGGTAACTATAAGAAATAAAAAAAAGTCACTTTCGCGGAAAAAAAATCCATAAATTCGCCGCACCGTTTTATAAGCCGCAGAGTACAAAATGTAGGGAGAAAAAAGAAGCAGTTTTTAAATGGGAATTTACAGTAATTATTTTTTTTTTTTTTAAATAACTCTCGCGAAAAAAAACAAAAACATAAATCAGCCGCACCATTTTATAAGCCGCAGAGTACAAAGTGTAGGGAGGAAAAAAAAGAAGCAGCTTTTACTTGGGAATTTACGAAAAAAAAACATTTTTTTAAAGTAACTTACGCGGAAAAAAAAAATCCATAAATAAGCTGCACTGTTTTATAAGCTGCAGAGTACAAAGTGTAGGGAGAAAAAAGAAGCAGCTTTTAAATGGGAATTTACAGTAATTATTAAAAAAAAAAAAAAGTTACTTTCGCGAAAAAAAAAAAAAAAACAATAAATCAGCCGCACCATTTTATAAGCCGCAGAGTACAAAGTGTAGGGAGGAGAAAAAAAAGCAGCTTTTACTTGGGAATTTACGGTAACTTTTTTTTTTTTAAAGTAACTTTCGCGAAAAATATCCATAAATTAGCTGCACCCTTTTATAAGCCACAGAGTACAAAGTGTAGGGAGAAAAAAACGAAGCAGCTTTTACTTGGGAATTTCTGGTAATTATAAGAAATAAAAAAAAGTCACTTTCGCGAAAAAAAAATCCATGAATTAGCCGCACCATTTTATAA
Organism: Nerophis lumbriciformis; assembly: GCF_033978685.3. Classification (NCBI taxonomy): domain Eukaryota; kingdom Metazoa; phylum Chordata; class Actinopteri; order Syngnathiformes; family Syngnathidae; genus Nerophis; species Nerophis lumbriciformis. The sequence continues at coordinate 3,483,042 of NC_084578.2, read as the reverse complement.
GCCGCAGAGTACAAAGTGTAGGGAGGAAAAAAAAGAAGCAGCTTTTACTTGGGAATTTATGGTAATTATTTAAAAAAAAAGAAGTAACTTTCGCGAGAAAAAAAAAAAAAATCCATAAATCAGCCGCACCATTTTATAAGCCGCAGAGTACAAAGTGTAGGGAGGAAAAAAAAGAAGCAGCTTTTACTTGGGAATTTACGGTAATTTTTTTTTTTTTAAAGTAATTTTCGCGAAAAATACCCATAAATTAGCTGCACCCTTTTATAAGCGACAGAGTACAAAGTGTAGGGAGAAAAAAACGAAGCAGTTTTTACTCTGTAATTTACGGTAACTATAAGAAATAAAAAAAAGTCACTTTCGCGAAAAAAAAATTCCATAAATTAGCCGCACCATTTTATAAGCCGCAAAGTACAAATTGTAGGGAGAAAAAAAAAAGCAGCTTTTACTTGGGAATTTACGGTAATTTTATTTTTTTTTAAAGTAACTTTCGCGAAAAATACCCATAAATTAGCTGCACCATTTTATAAGCCGCAGAGCACAAAGTGTAGGGAGGAAAAAAAAGAAGCAGCTTTTACTTGGGAATTTACGGTAATTTTATTTTTTTTAAAAAGCAACTTTCGTGAAAAATACCCATAAATTAGCTGCACCCTTTTATAAGCCACAGAGTACAAAGTGTAGGGAGAAAAAAAAGAAGCAGCTTTTATTTGGGAATTTACGGTAACTATAAGAAATAAAAAAAAGTCACTTTCGCGGAAAAAAAAATCCATAAATTAGCCGCACCGTTTTATAAGCCGCAGAGTACAAAGTGTAGGGAGAAAAAAGAAGCAGCTTTTAAATGGGAATTTACAGTAATTATTTAAAAAAAAAAAAGTAACTTTCGCGAAAAAAAAAAAAAATCAATAAATCAGCCGCACCATTTTATAAGCCGCAGAGTACAAAGTGTAGGGAGGGAAAAAAAAGCAGCTTTTACTTGGGAATTTACGGTAATTTTTTTTTTTTTAAAGTAACTTTCGCGAAAAATATCCATAAATTAGCTGCACCCTTTTATAAGCCACAGAGTACAAAGTGTAGGGAGAAAAAAACGAAGCAGCTTTTACTTGGGAATTTCTGGTAATTATAAGAAATTAAAAAAAGTCACTTTCGCGAAAAAAAAAATCCATAAATTAGCCGCACCATTTTATAAGCCGCAGAGTACAAAGTGTAGGGAGGAAAAAAAAGAAGCAGCTTTTACTTGGGAATTTACGGTAATTATTTAAAAAAAAAGAAGTAACTTTCGCGCGAAAAAAATAAAAAATCCATAAATCAGCCGCACCATTTTATAAGCCGCAGAGTACAAAGTGTAGGGAGAAGAAAAAAAACCAGCTTTTACTTGGGAATTTACGGTAATTTTTTTTTTTTTAAAGTAATTTTCGCGAAAAATACCCATAAATTAGCTGCACCCTTTTATAAGCGACAGAGTACAAAGTGTAGGGAGAAAAAAACGAAGCAGTTTTTACTCTGTAATTTACGGTAACTATAAGAAATAAAAAAAAGTCACTTTCGCGAAAAAAAAATTCCATAAATTAGCCGCACCGTTTTATAAGCCGCAAAGTACAAATTGTAGGGAGAAAAAAAAAAGCAGCTTTTACTTGGGAATTTACGGTAATTTTATTTTTTTTTAAAGTAACTTTCGCGAAAAATACCCATAAATTAGCTGCACCATTTTATAAGCCGCAGAGTACAAAGTGTAGGGAGGAAAAAAAAGAAGCAGCTTTTACTTGGGAATTTACGGTAATTATTTTAAAAAAAAGAAGTAACTTTCGCGCAAAAAAAAAAAAAATCCATAAATCAGCCGCACCATTTTATAAGCCGCAGAGTACAAAGTGTAGGGAGAAAAAAGAAGAAGCAGCTTTTACTTGGGAATTTACAGTTTTTGTTTTTTTTTAAAGTATTTTTCGTGAAAAAAAAATCCATAAATTAGCCGCACCGTTTTATAAGCCGCAGAGTACAAAGTGTAGGGAGAAAAAAAAGGAGCAGCTTTTACTTGGGAATTTACGGTAATTATTAAAAAAAAAAGAACTTTCCAAAAACTGCGGAATAAGAAAAACAGTGAAAGGAGAAGTTCCTTAACTTTCTGAAATGTGGCCCCCAAAACACTTTGCTTGAATAACCCTGTTATACTGCCTCCCATGTCCATAAGAGTGGAATGTGTAGCTCCACTTCTGTGTGTAAAAACTCTGCTTAATTGCATATTCCATGTGCGCAATCACTGCTTTCTGAACTTTTTCCTCCTTTGCAAGTCGGCGCCCTGAGGGGTGTGGCGCAGCGCGTGGTTTGTGGCGGCGGAGAAGCGCACGTTCAGCAAAAAAAAAAGAAGCACCCTCCAGAGTAAACACCAGCCGAGGAGCCCAAAGTTAATTTGTTGCAAAGCTTAAAAGGTTTTACCAGAAGTAAGTACACTATTCCCGTCGCTCCCAATAACCCCGCAATGATCATTCTTGGATCTCATTAACAAGGAACCTCTCAAAAAGGGTTTATTGCCACACCGTAATCATACACCACGTACACACGCCTAAACCGCGCCTCGGTCTTTAGGCAGCAAAACACCAAGGCTGACTCATACCGTATTTATTTATCCAGCCGGTTCGGGCCGGCTAATTGAAATCAGACAAATCCACATTTTCCTTCGCACACTCCGGGCTCGTGAAATGCAACTCAACGCCGCGTGAAACCAGCAATGAAACTCAGTCTTCTGTTTAAGCGTCTCGTGATTGTTTAAATGCACTTTCACACTCGGAAGAGAATTAGTGTTGCCTGTGAAACCATCAGATTGGGCCAAACGCGTCAAGCGTTGATAAACGGTGCGTCGTGGAAGACGAGGGAAGTTGATCTAGTTTTAGGATGCGGAAGAACGAGGTAGCAGCGTGCAGTAAAAAATGTATTATTTATTGATAAAATGAACAAAAAGTGGTGACGAAAACAAAACAAAATGCAAAACACTTACAGGAAATGTGGAGCAGATGGCGTCCACAAAGCGTCGAACGGATCGTCTATGGTCAACAGTGAATAGAGAATGGATAACAATGTCCGGACAACGAAGGAAAGAATCAACTTAAACGGTCTTGATTGCAAACAGAAAACAGGTGAGGGGAAATGCTCCTAAACAGAAGTGAAAACGCCAACAAAACCGGAAAAAAAAACGCCTAAATAAAAGCACAGAAATATGGCTGGACGATTATGGCGTAAATAATAATCACCATTGTTCTGATAAGAAAATCCTGATTAATAACACACTTATTTATTAATTTGATCACCATAACTCAACTTTTAAATACAAACCCCAAAAGCAGTGAAGTTGTCACGTTGTGTAAAATGGTAAATAAAAAGAGAATACAACAAATCCTTTTCAACTTATATTCAATTGAATAGACTGCAGCGTGCAGTAAAAAAAAAAGATTATTTATTGATAAAACGAACAAAAAGTGGTGATGAAAACAAAACAAAATGCAAAACACTTACAGGAAATGTGGAGCAGATGGCGTCCACAAAGCGTCGAACAGATCGTCTATGGTCAACAGTGAATAGAGAATGGATAACAATGTCCGGACAACGAAGGAAAGAATCAACTTAAACGGTCTTGATTGCAAACAGAAAACAGGTGAGGGGAAATGCTCCTAAACAGAAGTGAAAACGCCAACAAAACCGTAAAAAAAACGCCTAAATAAAAGCACAGAAATATGGCTGGACGATTATGGCGTAAATAATAATCACCATTGTTCTGATAAGGAAATCCTGATTAATAACACACTTATTTATTAATTTGACCACCATAACTCAACTTTTTAATACAAAACACAAAAGCAGTGAAGTTGTCACGTTGTGTAAATGGTAAATAAAAAGAAAATACAAAAAATCCTTTTCAACTTATATTCAATTGAATAGACTGCAGCGTGCAGTAAAAAAAAAGATTATTTATTGATAAAATGAACAAAAAGTGGTGACGAAAACAAAACAAAATGCAAAACACTTACAGGAAATGTGGAGCAGATGGCGTCCACAAAGCGTCGAACGGATCGTCTATGGTCAACAGTGAATAGAGAATGGATAACAATGTCCGGACATCGAAGGAAAGGATCAACTTAAACGGTCTTGATTGCAAACAGAAAAACAGGTGAGGGGAAATGCTCCTAAACAGAAGTGAAAACGCCAACAAAACCGGGAAAAAAAACGCCTAAATAAAAGCACAGTAATATGACTGGACGATTATGGCGTAAATAATAATCACCATTGTTCTGATATGGAAATCCTGATTAATAACACACTTATTTATTAATTTGACCACCATAACTCAACTTTTTAATACAAAACCCAAAAGCAGTGAAGTTGTCACGTTGTGTAAATGGTAAATAAAAAGAGAATACAACAAATCCTTTTCAACTTATATTCAATTGAATAGACTGCAGCGTGCAGTAAAAAAAAAAGATAATTTTTTGATAAAACGAGCAAAAAGTGGTGACGAAAACAAAACAAAATGCAAAACATTTACAGGAAATGTGGAGCAGATGGCGTCCATAAAGCGTCGAAAGGATCGTCTATGGTCAACAGTGAATAGAGAATGGATAACAATGTCCGGACATCGAAGGAAAGGATCAACTTAAATAGTCTTGATTGCAAACAGAAAACAGGTGAGGGGAAATGCTCCTAAACAGAAGTGAAAACGCCTACAAACCCGGAAAAAAACGCCTAAATAAAAGCACAGAAATATGGCTGGACGATTATAGCGTAAATAATAATCACCATTGTTCTGATATGGAAATCCTGATTAATAACACACATATTTATTCATTTGACCACCATAACTCAACTTTTAAATACAAAACCCAAAAGCAGTGAAGTTGTCACGTTGTGTAAATGGTAAATAAAAAGAGAATACAACAAATCCTTTTCAACTTATATTTAATTGAATAGACTGCAGCGTGCAGTAAAAAAAAAAATTATTTATTGATAAAATGAACAAAAAGTGGTGACGAAAACAAAACAAAATGCAAAACACTTACAGGAAATGTGGCGCAGATGGCATCCACAAAGCGTCGAACAGGTCGTCTATGACCATAGTGAATAGAGAATGGATAACAATGTCCGGACAACGAAGGAAAGAATCAACTTAAACGGTCTTGATTGCAAACAGAAAACAGGTGAGGGGAAATACTCCTAAACAGAAGTGAAAACGCCAACAAAACCGGGAAAAAAAAACGCCTAAATAAAAGCACAGAAATATGTCTGGACGATTATGGCGTAAATGATAATTATCATTGTTCTGATATGGAAATCCTGATTAATAAAACACTTATTTATTAATTTGACCACCATAACTCAACTTTTAAATACAAAAGCCAAAAGCTGTGAAGTTGTCACGTTGTGTAAATGGTAAATAAAAAAGAGAATACAACAAATCCTTTTCAACTTATATTAGCCGCACAGTTTTATAAGCTGCAGAGTTCAAAGTGTAGGGAAAAAAAGAAGCAGCTTTTACTCTGGAATTAACGGTAATTATTTTTAAAAATAAGCAACTTTCGCAAAAAAAAAAAAAAAAAAATCCATAAACTAGCCGCACCATTTTATAAGCCGTAATAGTTGTATTAGTTATATTGTAAAACTTACAAACGTTGCTTAGATTGTTTAATAAAAAATCCTTCCCAGCTGGACAACTTTTCAGGCGTCTGCTTGGGTTTAATGGAAACTTTTGAAGACAAAACATGGCAATTTGCGAGAAAAAAAAAAAAAAATCCATAAATTAGCCGCACCGTTTTATAAGCCGCAGAGTCCAAAGTGTAGGGGGAAAAAAGAAGCAGCTTTTACTCAGGAATTTACTGTAATTATTTTTACAAAAAAGTAACTTTCGTGAAAAAAAAAAAAAAAATACATAAATTAGCCGCACTGTTTTATAAGCCGCTGTAGTTGTTTTAGTTATATTGTAAAACTTACAAACGGTGCTTAGATTGTTGAATAAAGAATCCTTCCCAGCTGAACAACTTTTCAGGTGTCTGCTTGGGTTTAATGGAAACTTTTGAAGACAAAACAAGGCAATTTGCGAGAAAAAAAAAAATCCATAAATTAGCCGCACCGTTTTATAAGCCGCAGAGTTCAAAGTGTAGGGGGAAAAAGAAGCAGCTTTTACTTGGGAATTAACGGTAATTATTTTTAAAAATAAGCAACTTTCGCAAAAAAAAAAAAAAAATCCATAAATTAGCCGCACCATTGTATAAGCCGTAATAGTTGTATTAGTTATATTGTAAAACTTACAAACGTTGCTTAGATTGTTTAATACAAAAAATCCTTCCCAGCTGGACAACTTTTCAGGCGTCTGCTTGGGTTTAATGGAAACTTTTGAAGACAAAACATGGCAATTTGCGAGAAAAAAAAAAAAATCCATAAATTAGCCGCACCGTTTTATAAGCCGCAGAGTTCAAAGTGTAGGGGGAAAAAAGAAGCAGCTTTTACTCGGGAATTTACTGTATTTATTTTTTACAAAAAAGTAACTTTCGTGAAAAAAATAAATCCATAAATTAGCCGCACTGTTTTATAAGCCGCTGTAGTTGTTTTAGTTATATTGTAAAACTTACAAACGTTGCTTGGATTGTTGAATAAAGAATCCTTCCCAGCGGAACAACTTTGCAGGCATCTGCTTGGGTTTAATGGAAACTTTTGAAGACAAAACATGGCAATTTGAGAGAAAAAAAAAAAAATCCATAAATTAGCCGCACCGTTTTATAAGCCGCAGAGTTCAAAGTGTAGGGGGAAAAAAGAAGCAGCTTTTACTCGGGAATTAACGGTACTTATTTTTAAAAATAAGCAACTTTCGCAAAAAAAAAATTAAAAATCCATAAATTAGCCGCACCATTTTATAAGCCGTAATAGTTGTATTAGTTATATTGTAAAACTTACAAACGTTGCTTGGATTGTTGAATAAAGAATCCTTCCCAGCTGAACAACTTTGCAAGTATCTGCTTGGGTTTAAAGGAAAAACAAAATATGGCAATTTGTGAAAAAAAAAAAAAATCCATAAATTAGCCGCACCGTTTTATAAGCCGCAGAGTTCAAAGTGTAGGGCGAAAAAAGAAGCAGCTTTTACTCTGGAATTAACTGTAATTATTTTTAAAAATAAGCAACTTTCGCAAAAAAAAAATAGAAAATCCATAAATTAGCCGCACCATTTTATAAGCCGTAATAGTTGTATTAGTTATATTGTAAAACTTACAAACGTTGCTTAGATTGTTTAATAAAAAATCCTTCCCAGCTGGACAACTTTTCAGGCGTCTGCTTGGGTTTCATGGAAACTTTTGAAGACAAAACATGGCAATTTGCGAGAAAAAAAAAAAAATCCATAAATTAGCCGCACCGTTTTATAAGCCGCAGAGTTCAAAGTGTAGGGGGAAAAAAGAAGCAGCTTTTACTCGGGAATTTACTGTAATTATTTTTACAAAAAAGTAACTTTCGTGCAAAAAATAATTCCATGAATTAGCCCACTGTTTTATAAGCCGCTGTAGTTGTTTTAGTTATATTGTAAAACTTACAAACGTTGCTTAGATTGTTTAATAAAAAATCCTTCCCAGCTGGACAACTTTTCAGGCGTCTGCTTGGGTTTAATGGAAACTTTTGAAAACAAAACATGGCAATTTGCGAGAAAAAAAAAAAAAATCCATAAATTAGCCGCACCGTTTTATAAGCCGCAGAGTTCAAAGTGTAGGGGGGAAAAAGAAGCAGCTTTTACTCGGGAATTTACTGTAATTATTTTTACAAAAAAGTAACTTTCGCAAAAAAAAAAAAAAAAAAATCCATAAATTAGCCGCACCATTTTATAAGCCGTAATAGTTGTATTAGTTATATTGTAAAACTTAAAAACGTTGCTTAGATTGTTTAATAAAAAATCCTTCCCAGCTGGACAACTTTTCAGGCGTCTGCTTGGGTTTAATGGAAACTTTTGAAGACAAAACATGGCAATTTGCGAGAAAAAAAAAAAAAATCCATAAATTAGCAGCGCCGTTTTATAAGCCGCAGAGTTCAAAGTGTAGGGGGAAAAAAGAAGCAGCTTTTACTCGGGAATTAACGGTAATTATTAAAAAAAAAAGGCAACTTTCGCAAAAAAAAAAAAAAAAAAAAATCCATAAATTAGCCGCACCATTTTATAAGCCGTAATAGTTGTATTAGTTATATTGTAAAACTTACAAACGTTGCTTAGATTGTTTAATTAAAAATCCTTCCCAGTCGGACAACTTTGCAGGCGTCTGCTTGGGTTTAATGGAAACTTTTGAAGACAAAACATGGCAATTTGCGAGAAAAAAAATAAATCCATAAATTAGCCGCACCGTTTTATAAGCCGCAGAGTTCAAAGTGTAGGGGGAAAAAAGAAGCAGCTTTTACTTGGGAATTTATGGTAATTATTTTTACAAAAAAGTAACTTTCGTGAAAAAAAGAATTCCATTAATTAGCCGCACTGTTTTATAAGCCGCTGTAGTTGTTTTAGTTATATTGTAAAACTTACAAACGTTGCTCAGATTGTTTAATAAAAAAAATCCTTCCCAGCTGGACAACTTTTCAGGCGTCTGCTTGGGTTTAATGGAAACTTTTGAAAACAAAACATGGCAATTTGCGAGAAAAAAAAAAAAAATCCATAAATTAGCCGCACCGTTTTATAAGCCGCAGAGTTCAAAGTGTAGGGAAAAAAGAAGCAGCTTTTACTCTGGAATTAACGATAATTATTTTTAAAAATAAGCAACTTTCGCAAAAAAAAAAAAAAAATCCATAAATTAGCCGCACCATTGTATAAGCCGTAATAGTTGTTTTAGTTATATTGTAAAACTTACAAACGTTGCTTAGATTGTTTAATAAAAAATCATTCGCAGCTGGACAACTTTTCAGGCGTCTGCTTGGGTTTAATGGAAACTTTTGAAGACAAAACATGGCAATTTGCGAGAAAAAAAAAAAATCCATAAATTAGCCGCACCGTTTTATAAGCCGCAGAGTTCAAAGTGTAGGGGGAAAACAGAAGCAGCTTTTACTCTGGAATTAACGGTAATTATTTTTTTAAATAAGCAACTTTCGCAAAAAAAAAAAAAAAAATCCATAAATTAGCCGCACCATTTTATAAGCCGTAATAGTTGTATTAGTTATATTGTAAAACTTACAAACGTTGCTTAGATTGTTTAATTAAAAATCCTTCCCAGCTGGACAACTTTTCAGGCGTCTGCTTGGGTTTAATGGAAACTTTTGAAGACAAAAGATGGCAATTTGCGAGAAAAAAAAAAAATCCATAAATTAGCCGCACCGTTTTATAAGCCGCAGAGTTCAAAGTGTAGGGGGAAAAAAGAAGCAGCTTTTACTCTGGAATTAACTGTAATTATTTTTTTAAAATAAGCAACTTTCGCAAAAAAAAAAAAAAAAAAAATCCATAAATTAGCCGCACCATTTTATAAGCCGTAATAGTTGTATTAGTTATATTGTAAAACTTGCAAACGTTGCTTAGATTGTTTAATAAAAAATCCTTCCCAGCCGGACAACTTTTCAGGCGTCTGCTTGGGTTTAATGGAAACTTTTGAAGACAAAACATGGCAATTTGCGAGAAAAAAAAAAAAAATCCATAAATTAGCCGCACCGTTTTATAAGCCGCAGAGTTCAAAGTGTAGGGGGAAAAAAGAAGCAGCTTTTACTCGGGAATTTACTGTAATTATTTTTACAAAAAAGTAACTTTCGTGAAAAAAATAATTCCATAAATTAGCCGCACTGTTTTATAAGCCGCTGTAGTTGTTTTAGTTATATTGTAAAACTTACAAATGTTGCTTAGATTGTTTAATAAAAAATCCTTCCCAGCTGGACAACTTTTCAGGCGTCTGCTTGGGTTTAATGGAAACTTTTGAAGACAAAACATGGCAATTTGCGAGAAAAAAAAATAAAAATCCATAAATTAGCCGCACCGTTTTATAAGCCGCAGAGTTCAAAGTGTAGGGGGAAAAAAAGAAGCAGCTTTTACTCGGGAATTTACGGTAATTATTTTTTACAAAAAAGTAACTTTCGTGAAAAAAATAATTCCATAAATTAGCCGCACTGTTTTATAAGCCGCTGTAGTTGTTTTAGTTATATTGTAAAACTTACAAACGTTGCTTAGATTGTTGAATAAAGAATCCTTCCCAGCTGAACAACTTTGCAGGCGTCTGCTTGGGTTTCATGGAAACTTTTGAAGACAAAACATGGCAATTTGCGAGAAAAAAAAAAAATCCATAAATTAGCCGCACCGTTTTATAAGCCGCAGAGTTCAAAGTGTAGGGGGAAAAAAGAAGCAGCTTTTACTCTGGAATTAACGGTAATTATTTTTTTAAATAAGCAACTTTCGCAAAAAAAAATAAAAAATCCATAAATTAGCCGCACCATTGTATAAGCCGTAATAGTTGTATTAGTTATATTGTAAAACTTACAAACGTTGCTTAGATTGTTTAATAAAAAATCCTTCCCAGCCGGACAACTTTTCAGGCGTCTGCTTGGGTTTAATGGAAACGTTTGAAGACAAAACATGGCAATTTGCGAGAAAAAAAAAAATCCATAAATTAGCCGCACCCTTTTATAAGCCGCTGTAGTTGTTTTAGTTATATTGCAAAACTTACAAACGTTGCTTTGATTGTTTAATAAAAAATCCTTCCCAGCTGGACAACTTTTCAGGCATCTGCTTGGGTTTAATGGAAAAACAAAAGATGGCAATTTGTGAAAAAAAAAAAAAAAAAAAAATCCATAAATTAGCCGCACCGTTTTATAAGCCGCAGAGTTCAAAGTGTAGGGGGAAAAAAGAAGCAGCTTTTACTCGGGAATTTACTGTAATTATTTTTACAAAAAAGTAACTTTCGTGAAAAAAATAATTCCATAAATTAGCCGCACTGTTTTATAAGCCGCTGTAGTTGTTTTAGTTATATTGTAAAACTTACAAATGTTGCTTAGATTGTTTAATAAAAAATCCTTCCCAGCTGGACAACTTTTCAGGCGTCTGCTTGGGTTTAATGGAAACTTTTGAAGACAAAACATGGCAATTTGCGAGAAAAAAAAATAAAAATCCATAAATTAGCCGCACCGTTTTATAAGCCGCAGAGTTCAAAGTGTAGGGGGAAAAAAAGAAGCAGCTTTTACTCGGGAATTTACGGTAATTATTTTTTACAAAAAAGTAACTTTCGTGAAAAAAATAATTCCATAAATTAGCCGCACTGTTTTATAAGCCGCTGTAGTTGTTTTAGTTATATTGTAAAACTTACAAACGTTGCTTAGATTGTTGAATAAAGAATCCTTCCCAGCTGAACAACTTTGCAGGCGTCTGCTTGGGTTTCATGGAAACTTTTGAAGACAAAACATGGCAATTTGCGAGAAAAAAAAAAAATCCATAAATTAGCCGCACCGTTTTATAAGCCGCAGAGTTCAAAGTGTAGGGGGAAAAAAGAAGCAGCTTTTACTCTGGAATTAACGGTAATTATTTTTTTAAATAAGCAACTTTCGCAAAAAAAAATAAAAAATCCATAAATTAGCCGCACCATTGTATAAGCCGTAATAGTTGTATTAGTTATATTGTAAAACTTACAAACGTTGCTTAGATTGTTTAATAAAAAATCCTTCCCAGCCGGACAACTTTTCAGGCGTCTGCTTGGGTTTAATGGAAACGTTTGAAGACAAAACATGGCAATTTGCGAGAAAAAAAAAAATCCATAAATTAGCCGCACCCTTTTATAAGCCGCTGTAGTTGTTTTAGTTATATTGCAAAACTTACAAACGTTGCTTTGATTGTTTAATAAAAAATCCTTCCCAGCTGGACAACTTTTCAGGCATCTGCTTGGGTTTAATGGAAAAACAAAAGATGGCAATTTGTGAAAAAAAAAAAAAAAAAAAAATCCATAAATTAGCCGCACCGTTTTATAAGCCGCAGAGTTCAAAGTGTAGGGGGAAAAGAAGCAGCTTTAACTCGGGAATTTACTGTAATTATTTTTACAAAAAAAGTAACTTTCGTGAAAAAAATAATTCCATATATTAGCCGCACTGTTTTATAAGCCGCTGTAGTTGTTTTAGTTATATTGTAAAACTTACAAACGTTGCTTAGATTGTTTAATAAAAAATCATTCCCAGCTGGACAACTTTTCAGGCGTCTGCTTGGGTTTCATGGAAACTTTTGAAGACAAAACATGGCAATTTGCGAGAGAAAAAAAAAAAAAAATCCATAAATTAGCCGCACCGTTTTATAAACCGCAGAGTTCAAAGTGTAGGGGGAAAAAAGAAGTGACTTTTACTCGGGAATTTACTGTAATTATTTTTACAAAAAAGTAACTTTCGTGAAAAAATTAATTCCATAAATTAGCCACACTGTTTTATAAGCCGCAGTAGTTGTTTTAGTTATATTGTAAAACTTACAAACGTTGCTTAGATTGTTTAATAAACAATCCTTCCCAGCTGGACAACTTTTCAGGCGTCTTCTTGGGTTTCATGGAAACTTTTGAAGACAAAACATGGCAATTTGCGAGAAAAAAAAAAAAAATCCATAAATTAGCCGCACCGTTTTATAAGCCGCAGAGCTCAAAGTGTAGGAGGAAGAAGCAGCTTTTACTCTGGAATTTACGGTAATTATTTTTACAAAAAAGTAACTTTCGTGAAAAAAAGAATTCCATAAATTAGCCGCACTGTTTTATAAGCCCCAGTAGTTGTTTTAGTTATATTGTAAAACTTACAAACGTTGCTTGGATTGTTTAATAAAAAATCCTTCCCAGCTGGACAACTTTTCAGGCGTCTGCTTGGGTTTAATGGAAACTTTTGAAGACAAAACATGGCAATTTGCGAGAAAAAAAAAAAAAAATCCATAAATTAGCCGCACCGTTTTATAAGCCGCAGAGTTCAAAGTGTAGGGGGAAAAAAGAAGCAGCTTTTACTCGGGAATTTACGGTAATTATTTTTACAAAAAAGTAACTTTCGTGAAAAAAAGAATCCCATAAATTAGCCGCACTGTTTTATAAGCCGCTGTAGTTGTTTTAGTTATATTGTAAAACTTAAAAACGTTGCTTAGATTGTTGAATAAAGAATCCTTCCCAGCTGGACAACTTTTCAGGCGTCTGCTTGGGTTTAATGGAAACTTTTGAAGACAAAACATGGCAATTTGCGAGAAAAAAAAAAAAATCCATAAATTAGCCGCACCGTTTTATAAGCCGCAGAGTTCAAAGTGTAGGGGGAAAAAAGAAGCAGCTTTTACTCGGGAATTTACTGTAATTATTTTTACAAAAAAGTAACTTTCGCAAAAAAAAAAAAAAAAAATCCATAAATTAGCCGCACCATTTTATAAGCTGTAATAGTTGTATTAGTTATATTGTAAAACTTAAAAACGTTGCTTAGATTGTTTAATAAAAAATCATTCCCAGCTGGACAACTTTTCAGGCGTCTGCTTGGGTTTCATGGAAACTTTTGAAGACAAAACATGGCAATTTGCGAGAAAAAAAAAAAAAAATCCATAAATTAGCAGCGCCGTTTTATAAGCCGCAGAGTTCAAAGTGTAGGGGGAAAAAAGAAGCAGCTTTTACTCGGGAATTAACGGTAATTATTTTTAAAAATAAGCAAGTTTCGCAAAAAAAAAAAAAAAAAATCCATAAATTAGCCGCACCATTGTATAAGCCGTAATAGTTGTATTAGTTATATTGTAAAACTTACAAACGTTGCTTAGATTGTTTAATAAAAAATCCTTCCCAGCTGGACAACTTTTCAGGCGTCTGCTTGGGTTTAATGGAAACTTTTGAAGACAAAACATGGCCGGTCGTTTTCCATGGGAAGCCATGGAAAACGACTTCCGGACGGCTTCGAAGCAATTCTGGACCACCATCCGCCGCCTCAGGAAGGGGAAGCAGTGCAGTGTCAACACCGTGTATGGTGAGGATGGTGCGCTGCTGACCTCGACTGCGGATGTTGTGGATCGGTGGAGAGAATACTTCGAAGACCTCCTCAATCCTACCAGCACGTCTTCCTATGAGGAAGCAGGGCCTGTGGAATCTGTGGTGGGCTCTCCTATTTCTGGGGCTGAGGTTGCTGAGGTAGTTAAAAAGCTCCTCGGTGGCAAGGCCCCGGGGGTGGATGAGATCCGCCCGGAGTTCCTTAAGGCTCTGGATGTTGTGGGGCTGTCTTGGTTGACAAGACTCTGCAACATCGCGTGGACATCGGGGGCGGTACCTCTGGATTGGCAGACCGGGGTGGTGGTTCCTCTCTTTAAGAAGGGGAACCGGAGGGTGTGTTCTAACTATCATGGGATCACACTCCTCAGCCTTCCCGGTAAGGTCTATTCAGGTGTACTGGAGAGGAGGCTACGCCGGATAGTCGAACCTCGGATTCAGGAGGAACAGTGTGGTTTTCGTCCTGGTCGTGGAACTGTGGACTAGCTCTATACTCTCGGCAGGGTCCTTGAGGATGCATGGGAGTTTGCCCAACCAGTCTACATGTGCTTTGTGGACTTGGAGAAGGCATTCGACCGGGTACCCCGGGAAGTCCTGTGGGGAGTGCTCAGAGAGTATGGGGTAACGGACTGTCTTATTGTGGCAGTCTGCTCCCTGTATGATCAGTGCCAGAGCTTGGTCCGCATTGCCGGCAGTAAGTCGGACACGTTTCCAGTGAGGGTTGGACTCCGCCAAGGCTGCCCTTTGTCACCCATTCTGTTCATAACCTTTATGGACAGAATTTCTAGGCGCAGTCAGGGCGTTGAGGGGATCTGGTTTGGTGGCTGCAGGATTAGGTCTCTGCTATTTGCAGATGATGTGGTCCTGATGGCTTCCTCCGGCCAAAATCTTCAGCTCTCACTGGATCGGTTCGCAGCCGAGTGTGAAGCGACTGGGATGGGAATCAGCACCTCCAAGTCCGAGTCCATGGTTCTCTCCCGGAAAAGGGTGGAGTGCCATCTCCGGGTTGGGGAGGAGATCTTGCCCCAAGTGGAGGAGTTCAAGTACCTCGGAGTCTTGTTCACGAGTGGGGGAAGAGTGGATCGTGAGATCGACAGGCGGATCGGTGCGGCGTCTTCAGTAATGCGGACGCTGTATCGATCCGTTGTAGTGAAGAAGGAGCTGAGCCGGAAGGCAAAGCTCTCGATTTACCGTTCGATCTACGTTCCCATCCTCACCTATGGTCATGAGCTTTGGGTCATGACCGAAAGGACAAGATCACGGGTACAAGCGGCCGAAATGAGTTTCCTCCGCCGAGTGGCGGGGCTCTCCCTTAGAGATAGGGTGAGAAGCTCTGTCATTCGGGGGGAGCTCAAAGTAAAGCCGCTGTTCCTCCACATGGAGAGGAGCCAGATGAGGTGGTTCGGGCATCTGGTCAGGATGCCACCCGAACGCCTCCCTAGGAAGGTGTTTCGGGCACGTCCGACCGGTAGGAGGCCACGGGGAAGACCCAGGACACGCTGGGAAGACTATCTCTCCCGGCTGGCCTGGGAACGCCTCGGGATCCCCCGGGAGGAGCTGGACGAAGTGGCTGGGGAGAGGGAAGTCTGGGCTTCCCTGCTTAGGCTGCTGCCCCCGCGACCCGACCTCGGATAAGCGGAAGAAGATGGATGGATGGATGGAACATGGCAATTTGCGAGAAAAAAAAAAAATCCATAAATTAGCCGCGCTGTTTTATAAGCCGCAGAGTTCAAAGTGTAGGGGGAAAAAAGAAGCAGCTTTTACTCGGGAATTTACTGTAATTATTTTTACAAAAAAAGTAACTTTCGTGAAAAAAATAATTCCATAAATTAGCCGCACTGTTTTATAAGCCGCTGTAGTTGTTTTAGTTATATTGTAAAACTTACAAACGGTGCTTAGATTGTTTAATACAAATTCATTCCCAGCTGGACAACTTTTCAGGCGTCTGCTTGGGTTTAATGGAAACTTTTGAAGACAAAACATGGCAATTTGCGAGAAAAAAAAAAAATCCATAAATTAGCCGCACCGTTTTATAAGCCGCAGAGTTCAAAGTGTAGGGGGAAAAGAGAAGCAGCTTTTACTCGGGAATTTACGGTAATTATTTTTACAAAAAAGTAACTTTCGTGAAAAAAATAATTCCATAAATTAGCCGCACTGTTTTATAAGCCGCAGTAGTTGTTTTAGTTATATTGTAAAACTTACAAACGTTGCTTAGATTGTTTAATAAAAAATCATTCCCAGCTGGACAACTTTTCAGGCGTCTGCTTGGGTTTAATGGAAACTTTTGAAGACAAAACATGGCAATTTGCGAGAAAAAAAAAAAAATCTATAAATTAGCCGCACCGTTTTATAAGCCGCAGAGTTCAAAGTGTAGGGGGAAAAAAGAAGCAGCTTTTACTCGGGAATTTACTGTAATTATTTTTTAAAAAAAGTAACTTTCGCAAAAAAAAAAAAAAAATCCATAAATTAGCCGCACCATTTTACAAGCCGTAATAGTTGTATTAGTTATATTGTAAAACTTACAAATGTTGCTTAGATTGTTTAATTAAAAATCCTTCCCAGCTGGACAACTTTTCAGGCGTCTGCTTGGGTTTAATGGAAACTTTTGAAGACAAAACATGGCAAATTGCGAGAAAAGTGTAGGGGAAAAAAGAAGCAGCTTTTACTCTGGAATTTATGGTAATTATTGAAAAAAAAAGAAGTAACTTTCGCGAAAAAAATAAATAAATCCATAAATCAGCTGCACCATTTTATAAGCCGCAGAGTACAAAGTGTAGGGAGAAAAAAAAGAAGCAGCTTTTTTTTGGGAAATTACGAAAAAAAACATTTTTTTAAAGTAACTTACGCGGAAAAAAAAAATCCATAAATTAGCCGCACCGTTTTATAAGCCGCAGAGTTCAAAGTGTAGGGTGAAAAAAGAAGCAGCTTTTACTCTGGAATTTACTGTAATTATTTTTACAAAAAAGTAACTTTCGTGAAAAAAAGAATTCCATAAATTAGCCGCACTGTTTTATAAGCCGCCGTAGTTGTTTTAGTTATATTGTAAAACTTACAAACATTGCTTAGATTGTTGAATAAAGAATCCTTCCCAGCTCAACAACTTTGCAGGCGTCTGCTTGGGTTTAATGGAAAAACAAAAGATGGCAATTTGTGAAAAAAAAAAAAAAATCCATAAATTAGCCGCACCGTTTTATAAGCCTCAGAGTTCAAAGTGTAGGGGGAAAAAGAAGCAGCTTTTACTCTGGAATTTATGGTAATTTCCAAACTATTTTGGTAAGTTTAGCACCCTTGAGTATATTTGAGGTTGTTGTGGTTTTCTCTTTAATAAATGATTGGCAATTAGTGTCATACGCTTTTATTTAAGTCTTTCTGTAGCTGTCAGGGAGGCCATTGGTTCCCTCCTGAATGCACACATAAACATAAACACAATGGCGCCCCTCTTAATTTGGGGCCAATGACAGGCTGAAAGGCGAGAGTGATAGATGGGCAGGCCTTAATCACCTTTAATCAGCTCCGTCCTTTAATGATGATATACGGCGTGCAGAACGCGGCGAGGAAAAAGGGGAAAGAAAGAACGAAGGTCCGAGGAAAAAATGTGGGAATTATAAGTAAAGACAGATGCCGTCTGTCCTCTTTATTTGCATACATCCACTTTTTGCCCATTTGCTGAGCAGAAAAAGCATTGTTTCCCTTTCACACAGTCGCCGTCTCATGTTTATTTATGGTGGGGCTGAAAGAAGAGAAATAGTGCGCTGGCCTAATTTGGTTTGGTGAAAGGAAAATTGTGTTTGTTCTGCTTGGTGACGGTCACTTCAGTGTGGAACGTTCCGTCTAGAGACATGCACAACCAGGGTGATGAATATGCCGTCTGCGCTAAGAAATAGTGGGAAAATATGTAAGCCCCGACGAAATTATAATCACCATTGTTTTGATATGAAAATCCTGATTAATAACACACTTATTTATTCATTTGACCACCATAAATCAACTTTAAATACAAAACCCATAACCACGTTGTGTAAATGGTAAATAAAAAGAGAATAAAACAAAATCTTTTCAACTTATATTCAATTGAATAGACTGCAAAGACAAGATATTTCATGTTCACACTGAGAAACTTTGTTAGTTTTTGCAAATATTAGCTCGTTTGGAATTTGATGCCTGCGACATGTTTCAAAAAAGCTGGCACAAGTGGCAAAAAAGACTGAGAAAGTTGAGGAATGCTCTACAAACTGTTAAAATACTTGAATATTCTAAATGAGTTGAAAAGGTTGGTGTTGGAATTTTTCAAATCGGTCGAAAAATGTTGAAGTAGCAACATGTTGAATTGAAAAATGGTATTATGGAATTCCTGGAATTTCTGGAAAACCGGGAATTTGTCCAGTTTTAAAAAAACAAATTTGTTTTTTTCCCTGATTAAGAGGAAAGTTGAAGGTTGAAGTGGGTTGAAAAATGTGGGAAGAGTAGTCAACAGAAAAATAAAGCTTTGGAAAACCAGGAATTCTGGAAAATCCTGGAATTTTTTTGAACTTGGGAAAAAAAGTAGTTTAAAATTCCAGGATGGTAAAATGTGCTGAAGGGAGAATGGTTTGAATCGAATGAAAAATGTGGAAATGGTGGAAGTTTGAAAAATGGACAATTCATTTTGAATGGGGAAAATGTCCCGGAAAACTAAGAATTCTTGGAAATCTGGGAATTTTTTAAAAATTGTTGAAGGAGAAGAACAGGCTGGAGTTGGGAGTTGGAACAATTTGAATCAGATTAAAAGTGTGGAAAATTGTGGAACTTTGAAAAATGTCCCTTTCATTTCAATGGGAATTTCATGGAAATTTAGGAATTTCTTGAATTTTTTGGAAAATGTTAAAATACTTGAATGTTTTAAATGAGTTGAAAAGGTTGGTGTTGTAATTTTTCAAATCGGTCGAAAAATACTGAAGTAGCAACATGTTGAATTGAAAAATGGCATTATGGAATTCCTGGAATTTCTGGAAAACCGGGAATTTGTCCAGTTTTAAAAAAAAACTTTGTTTTTTCCCTGATTAAGAGGAATGTTGAAGGTTGAAAAATGTGGAAGGAGTAGTCAACATAAAAAAGGGTGAAAATAAAGCTTCGGAAAACCAGGAATTCTGGACTGGGTGAGGGTCACCACTTTGTCAACAAATGCCTGAGCAAATTGTTTAAGAACAACATTTCTCAACCAGCTATTGCAAGGGATTCTGGGATTTCCCCATCTACGCTCCGTAATATCATCAAAAAGTTCAAAGAACCTGGAAGAATCACTGCACGTAAGCGGCAAGGCTGAAAACCAACATTGAATGCCCTTGACCTTGGATCCCTCAGGCGGTGCAACATCAGTGTGGAAAGGAACACTCCAGAAAACCACTGTCAGTAACTACAGTTGGTCGCTACGAATAAAACTCTACTATGCAAAGCCAAAGTCATTTATCAACAACACCCAGAAACGCCGCAAGTTTCACTGGGCCCGAGCTCATCTAAGATGGACTGATGCAAAGTAGAAAAGTGTTCTGTGGTCTGACGGGTCCACATTTCAAATTGTTTTTGGAACCTATGGACGTCGTGTCCTCCGGACCAAAGAGGAAAAGAACCATCCGGATTGTTCTAGGCGCAAAGTGTAAAAGGCAGCATGTGTGATGGTATGGGGGTGTTTTAGTGCCCAAGACATGGGTAACTTACACATCTGTGAAGGCACCATTAATGCTGAAAGGTACATACAGGTGTTGTTATCATGGACGCCCCTGCTTATTTCAGCAAGAAAATGCCAAGCCACGTGTTACAATAGCGTGGCTTCGTAGTAAAAGAGTGCGGGTACTAGACTGGTCCGCCTGCAGTCCAGACCTGTCTCCCATTGAAAATGTGTGGTGCATTATGAAGCCTAAAATAGCACAACGGAGACCCCCGGACTGTTGAACAACTTAAGATGTACATCAAGCAAGAATGGGAAATAATTCCACCTGAGAAGCTAAATATAAAAAAATAAATATAGATAATTTAGAATCGTGAACATGCATGCACTCTGTGTATGCATGCACTCTGTGTTTTTGTTCCTTTTAACAATGTAAACTAGGACTTGGAAAGTCAATCCAGACAAACAAGCTGCAACAAGATCAGAGAACTGGTGGACACCATCACAGGCCTCGTCCTTGACTGTCGTGGCGGCCGTCACAGGCCGGGCGTTGTTGACGTGCCGCCGACCAGCTCGGCTGTCAGGGTGGCCAGAGATTGACGCGTGGGGGGTGGCGTGCTGTCAGAGCGTCTGGGCCCCCAAGACAATACCGTTACAGTGGGGATGAAGACCGCATGAATGACCAGAGGAAATGGTGGGGCTAGCAGGAATGTTCCCCCCTGCTGGGCGCACACATGGTATTCCGCTCTGCGAAAGGGTGATAACCTCCACTTACTCCAGTAACAGACAGCCTGTCGTTAAAAACGAAATCTGTCAAAGAGTTTTGATTTCGGACGAATGCGGAATATTGGAAGAGAAGATCCAAGTTACGATCTCGAGACGCATTTCCAGCAAGCTCCCGACGGTAGGATTTTGGAACAGTCCACCCAGAACGGACTTGGTTTTTTCCACCATGGGGTGTATAGTTGGGATATCGACATAAAATCTGTAAATATTCGTATAACTCAGCAATGAAGTCAACAAGCTCGGTCTTCTTGACAAAAATGTAGCTTTAATTGCAGTTTGTGTTGAAAGTTACTTCCATTTAACCTGCGTTGGCCAATCAATGGTCCGTAGTAAGTCTGTACTTGGTACTTGGAAGTCCAAAGATGGTAAGCATCAAGTAGTTTGGAAGTTTTCTCATTTTCGA
This sequence comes from Nerophis lumbriciformis, assembly GCF_033978685.3. Taxonomy (NCBI): domain Eukaryota; kingdom Metazoa; phylum Chordata; class Actinopteri; order Syngnathiformes; family Syngnathidae; genus Nerophis; species Nerophis lumbriciformis. Next base: position 3,462,284 of record NC_084578.2, on the reverse strand, counting down.
TAATAAGAGACATCCCGATTCTGTTCATAACCTTTATGGACAGAATTCCTAGGCGCAGTCAGGGCGTTGGGGGTATCTGGTTTGGTGGCTGCAGGATTAGGTCTCTGCTATTTGCAGATGATGTGGTCCTGATGGCTTCCTCCGGCCAAGATCTTCAGCTCTCACTGGATCGGTTCGCAGCCGAGTGTGAAGCGACTGGGATGGGAATCAGCACCTCCAAGTCCGAGTCCATGGTTCTCTCCCGGAAAAGGGTGGAGTGCCATCTCCCGGTTGGGGAGGAGATCTTGCCCCAAGTGGAGGAGTTTAAGTACCTCGGAGTCTTGTTCACGAGTGGGGGAAGAGTGGATCGTGAGATCGACAGGCGGATCGGTGCGGCGTCGTTAGTAATGCGGACGCTGTATCGATCCGTTGTGGTGAAGAAGGAGCTGAGCCGGAAGGCAAAGCTCTCGATTTACCGGTCCATCTACGTTCCCATCCTCACCTATGGTCATGAGCTTTGGGTCATGACCGAAAGGACAAGATCACGGGTACAAATGAGTTTCCTCCGCCGGGTGGCAGGGCTCTCCCTTAGAGATAGGGTGAGAAGCTCTGCCATCCGGGGGGAGCTCAAAGTAAAGCCGCTGCTCCTCCACATGGAGAGGAGCCAGATGAGGTGGTTCGGGCATCTGGTCAGGATGCCTCCCTAGGAAGGTGTTTCGGGCACGTCCGACCGGTAGGAGGCCACGGAGAAGACCCAGGACACGCTGGGAAGACTATCTCTCCCGGCTGGCCTGGGAACGCCTCGGGATCCCCCGGGAAGAGCTGGACGAAGTGGCTGGGGAGAGGAAAGTCTGGGCTTCCCTGCTTAGGCTGCTGCCCCCGCGACCCGACCTCGGATAAGCGGAAGAGGATGGATGGAAGAGACATCCCCAAATATGAATTATATTTGAAACTAGATGAAGCAATTCCTGACTGAATTGGGTGTGAATGCTCCAATGCTGAAGTTGAACTTTTCTTGATTGATTGAAACTTGTATTAGTAGATTACACAGTACAGTACATATTCCGTACAATAGACCACTAAATGGTAACACCAGAATAAGTTTTTCAACGTGTTTAAGTCGGGGTCTACGTTAATCGATTCATGATACAGATGTATACTATCAGCATAATAAAGAACTGAACTGCTGACAGAATGTAGTATGAATGTTGGAATAGTTTGAATGTTGCAATGGTTTGAATGCTGAAGAGTTTAAATTTCCAGGAAAAACGGAATTTGGTTTGAAACTTGGGAATGTGTTCATTGGATGAGTTGAATGTGTTGATGTTGGAATGGCTTTAATAGGTTGAAAAATGTGCGAATTGTAGAAGTTTAAAAAATGGACAATTATTTTTGAATGGGGAAACATCCATCCATCCATCTTCTTCCGCTTAGCCGAGATCGGGTCGCGGGGGCAGCAGCCTAAGCAGGGAAGCCCAGACTTTCCTCTCCCCAGCCACTTCGTCCAGCTCCTCCCGGGGGATCCCGAGGCGTTCCCAGGCCAGCCCGGAGACATAGTCTTCCCAACCTGTCCTGGGTCTTCCCCGTGGCCTCCTACCGGTCGGACATGCCCTAAACACCTCCCTAGGGAGGCGTTCGGGTGGCATCCTGACCAGATGCCCGAACCACCTCATCTGGCTCCTCTCGATGTGGAGGAGCAGCGGCTTTACTCTGATTTCCTCCTGGATGACAGAGCTTTTCACCCTATCTCTAAGGGAGAGACCCGCCACCCGGCGGAGGAAACTCATTTCGGCTGCTTGTACCCGTGATCTTGTCCTTTCGGTCATAACCCAAAGCTCATGACCATAGGTGAGGATGGGAACGTAGATCGACCGGTAAATTGAGAGCTTTGCCTTCCGGCTCAGCTCCTTCTTCACCGCAACGGATCGATACAGCGTCCGCATTACTGAAGACTCAACACCGATCCGCCTGTCGATCTCACGATCCACTCTTCCCTCACTCGTGAACAAGACTCCGAGGTACTTGAACTCCTCCACTTGGGGAAGGGTCTCCTCCCCAACCCAGATATGGCATTCCACCCTTTTCCGGGCGAGAACCATGGACTCGGACTTGGAGGTGCTGATTCTCATCCCAGTCGCTTCACACTCGGCTGCGAACCGATCCAGTGAGAGCTGAAGATCCTGGCCAGATGAAGCCATCAGGACCACATCATCTGCAAAAAGCAGAGACCTAATCCTGCAGCCACCAAACCAGATCCCCTCAACGCCTTGACTGCGCCTAGAAATTCTGTTCATAAAGGTTATGAACAGAATGGGTGACAAAGGGCAGCCTTGGCGGAGTCCAACCCTCACTGGAAACGTGTCCGACTTACTGCCAGCAATGCGGACCAAGCTCTGACACTGATCATACAGGGAGCGAACTGCCACAATAAGACAGTCCGTTACCCCATACTCTCTGAGCACTCCCCACAGGACTTCCCGGGGTACACGGTCGAATGCCTTCTCCAAGTCCACAAAGCACATGTAGACTGGTTGGGCAAACTCCCATGCACCCTCAAGGACCCTGCCGAGAGTATAGAGCTGGTCCACAGTTCCACGACTAGGACGAAAACCACACTGTTCCTCCTGAATCCGAGGTTCGACTATCCGGCGTAGCCTCCTCTCCAGTACACCTGAATAGACCTTACCGGGAAGGCTGAGGAGTGTGATCCCACGATAGTTGGAACACACCCTCCGGTTCCTCTTCTTAAAGAGAGGAACCACCACCCCGGTCTGCCAATCCAGAGGTACCGCCCCCGATGTCCACGCGATGCTGCAGAGTCTTGTCAACCAAGACAGCCCCACAGCATCCAGAGCTGATTATGTCCAATACAACGTGTTACACACTAATTGTGTCCACTACAACGTGTTACACACTAATTATGTCTAATACAACGTGTTACAAACTAATTATGTCCAATATAACGTGTTACAGTCCTGTAATGATGTCCAATACAACGTGTTACACACTAATTATTTCAATACAACGTGTTACACACTAATTATGTCTAATACAACGTGTTACACACTAATTATGTCTAATACAACGTGTTACACACTAATTGTGTCCAATACAACGTGTTACACACTAATTATGTCCAATACAACGTGTTACACACTAATTATGTCCAATATAACGTGTTACAGTCCTGTAATGATGTCCAATACAACGTGTTACACACTAATTATGTCTAATACAACGTGTTACACACTAATTGTGTCCAATACAACGTGTTACACACTAATTATGTCCAATACAACATGTTACACACTAATTATGTCCAATACAACGTGTTACACACTAATTATGTCCAATACAACGTGTTACACGCTAATTATGTCCAATAGTGTGTGTTACAGCCCTGTAATGACATCCAATAGTGTGTGTTACACACTAATTATGTCCAATACAACGTGTTACACACTAATTATGTCCAATACAACATGTTACACACTAATTATGTCCAATACAACGTGTTACAGCCCTGTAATTATGTCCAATACAACGTGTTACACACTAATTATGTCTAATACAACGTGTTACAGCCCTGTAATGACGTCCAATAGTATGTGTTACACACTAATTATGTCCAATACAACATGTTACACACTAATTATGTCCGATACAACGTGTTACAGCCCTGTAATTATGTCCAATATTGTGTGTTACACACTAATTATTTCAATACAACGTGTTACACACTAATTATGTCCAATAGTGTGTGTTACAGCCCTGTAATGACGTCCAATAGTATGTGTTACACACTAATTATGTCCAATACAACGTGTTACAGCCCTGTAATGATGTCCAATAGTGTGTGTTACACACTAATTATGTCCAATACAACGTGTTACAGCCCTGTAATTATTTCAATACAACGTGTTACACACTAATTATGTCCAATACAACGTGTTACAGCCCTGTAATTATTTCAATACAACGTGTTACACACTAATTATGTCCAATAGTGTGTGTTACAGCCCTGTAATGACGTCCAATAGTATGTGTTACACACTAATTATGTCCAATACAACGTGTTACAGCCCTGTAATGATGTCCAATAGTGTGTGTTACACACTAATTATGTCAAATACAAAGTATTACAGCCCTGTAATTATGTCCAATAGTGTGTGTTACACACTAATTATGTCCAATACAACATGTTACACACTAATTATATCCAAAACAAAGTGTTACAGCCCTGTAATGATGTCCAATAGTGTGTGTTACACACTAATTATGTCCAATACAACGTGTTACAGCCCTGTAATTATGTCCAATAGTGTGTGTTACACACTAATTATGTCCAATACAACGTGCTACAACCCTGTATTTATGTCCAATACAACATGTTACACACTAATTATGTCCAATACAATGTGTTACACACTAATTATGTCCAATACAAATTGTTACACACTAATTATGTCTAATACAACGTGTTACACCCTAATTATGTCCAATGTAACGTGTTACACACTAATTATGTCCAATACAACGTGTTGCACACTAATTATGTCCAATACAACGTGTTACACACTAATTATGTCCAATACAACGTGTTGCACACTAATTATGTCCAATACAACGTGTTACACCCTAATTATGTCCAATGTAACGTGTTACACACTAATTATGTCCAATACAACGTGTTGCACACTAATTATGTCCAATACAACGTGTTACACACTAATTATGTCCAATACAACGTGTTGCACACTAATTATGTCCAATACAACGTGTTACACCCTAATTATGTCCAATGTAACGTGTTACACACTAATTATGTCCAATACAACGTGTTGCACACTAATTATGTCCAATGCAACGTGTTACAGCCATGTAATGATGTCCAATAGTGTGTGTTACACACTAATTATGTCCAATACAACGTGTTACAACCCTGTATTTATGTCCAATACAACGTGTTGCACACTAATTATGTCCAATACAACGTGTTACACACTAATTATGTCCAATACAACGTGTTGCACACTAATTATGTCCAATACAACGTGTTACACCCTAATTATGTCCAATGTAACGTGTTACACACTAATTATGTCCAATACAACGTGTTGCACACTAATTATGTCCAATGCAACGTGTTACAGCCATGTAATGATGTCCAATAGTGTGTGTTACACACTAATTATGTCCAATACAACGTGTTACAACCCTGTATTTATGTCCAATACAACGTGTTACACACTGATTATGTCCAATATAACGTGTTACACGCTAGTTATGTCCAATGCAACGTGTTACAACCCTGTAATGATGTCCAATAGTGTGTGTTACACACTAATTATGTCCAATACAACGTGTTACACACTAGTTATGTCCAATACAACGTGTTATAACCCTGTATTTATGTCCAATACAACGTGTTACACACTAATTATGTCCACTACAACGTGTTACACACTAATTATGTCCAATACAACGTGTTACACACTAATTATGTCCAATAAAACGTGTTACAGCCCTGTAATGATGTCCAATAGTGTGTGTTACACACTAATTATGTCCAATATAACGTGTTACACACTAATTATGTCCAATACAATGTGTTACAGCCCTGTAATGATGTCTAATAGTGTGTGTTACACACTAAATATGTCAAATACAACGTGTTACAGCCCTGTAATGATGTTTAATAGTGTGTGTTACACACTCCACCCTGGCTGCACTTTCACTTTCACTTCCAGCATGTTCATGGCTGCCATGAGTCTGGTGCAGCATCACCTTCACGGCCGAGGGAAGGATGAGAAGAGAAAAGTCACGATGGCGAGCGTTAGAAGTCAAGTCAAGTAGTGAAAGGTTGTCACACTCCCACATCCAACACAAGTCAAGGAGTGAAAGGTTGTCACACTCCCACATCCAACACGTCTTCTGAAGTGAAGCCGCAGCCACACTTAACACCGTGAGAGCAAAGACAACTGAACACAGTTTCCTGTCTGCACTTTTTATAGTTTCCTTCTGAGGGGAAATAACTGTGCATGACTTCTATGCTGGGAGGCCTCATGTTCCTCCTGTGGGATGTTCTTGTGGACTGGGAGTTATGTTTGCTAGATGTGTTGCCATCAAACATTCGTCCAACACCTTAGTCACTTTTAAATCTGTTATTGATTAGCTTTTGAGATATTATTATGATTATAACAGATTCTGCAGTGGGAGACACTTTCCATTATTTCCTGTTCGCAACCATTTTAGAAACCAGGATAACAATCACTTCAAGCCAAACCCCCCTAAAAACCTAACCTTATCTGTCTCGTAAAAAAAAGAAAAAAGAAAAAAAAGAAAAGTCAGTTTGGAGGACTTCTGGAATCCGTCCCATTGCCCTTTTGCAGAAATCACTAACAATAACAATAGCAAAAACAATAACAAAAAAGTAATTTGCAGAACACTATCAGTGCTTTGCAGGATTCTCATAGGAATTATGCAAAAACTAATCCAGACCTGCTGTATTTACATGTAAGCAAAGCACATTTTTGACCGAAAATCCTGTTAAACTGATTATGACAGATTCTGCAGTGGGAGACAATATTTCCAATATTTCCTGTTCGCAACCACAAGTTTTCCACGTTTTCCAAGTTAAGTGTGCATTTTAGAAACCAGGATAACAATCACTTCAAGCCAAACCCCCCAAAAACCTAACCTGATCTGCCTCGTAAAAAAAAAAAAAAAAAAAAAAGTCAGTTTGGAGGACTTCTGGAATCCGTCCCATTGCCCTTTTGCAGAAATCACTAACAATAACAATAGCAAAAACAATAACAAAAAAGTAATTTGCAGAACACTATCAGTGTTTTGCAGGGTTCTCATAGGAATTATGCAAAAACTAATCCAGACCTGCTGTATTTACATGTAAGCAAAGCACATTTTTAGACCAAAAATCCTGCTAAACTGATTTTGACGGATTCTGCAGTGGGAGGCAATATTTCCAATATTTCCTGTTCGCAACCACACGTGTTCCACTTTTTCCAAGTTAAGTGTGCATTTTAGAAACCAGGATAACAATAACTTCAAGCCAAACCCCCATATCTCACCCCTCAAAAAAACATCCAATTAGTTACATTTATTAAAGAGTAATTCCGTTGTTTATCCAGTTACTTTTTATTGTAAAGCAACAATAACCTATTATAAATACAAACTTTTTTCAAACGTAATTTGCAGAACACTGTCAGTCACACGCAGGATTCTCACAGGAATTATGCAAAAACGAATCCAGACCTGCTGTATTTAGCACACATTTTGACGGAAAATCCTGTTAAACTGATTATGACAGATTCTGCAGTGGGAGACAATATTTCCAATATTTCCTGTTCGCAACCACAAGTTTTCCACTTTTTCCAAGGTAAGTGTGCATTTTAGAAACCAGGATAGCAATCACTTCAAGCCAAACCCCCCAAAAACCTAATCTGATCTGTCTCGTAAAAAAAAAAAAAAAAAAAAAAAAGTCAGTTTGGAGGACTTCTGAAATCCGTCCCATTGCCCTTTTGCAGAAATCACAAACAATAACAATAGCAAAAACAATAACAAAAAAGTAATTTGCAGAACACTATCAGTGTTTTGCAGGGTTCTCATAGGAATTATGCAAAAACTAATCCAGACCTGCTGTATTTACATGTAAGCAAAGCACATTTTTTGACCAAAAATCCTGCTAAACCGATTTTGACAGATTCCGCAGTGGGAGGCAATATTTCCAATATTTCCTGTTCGCAACCACAAGTTTTCACTTTTTCCAAGTTAAGTGTGCATTTTAGAAACCAGGATAACAATCACTTCAAGCCAAACCCCCCAAAAACCTAACCTGATCCATCTCGTAAAAAAAAACAAAAAACAAAAAAAACTGTCAGTTTGGAGGACTTCTGGAATCCGTCCCATTGCCCTTTTGCAGAAATCACTAACAATAACAATAGCAAAAACAATAACAAAAAAGTAATTTGCAGAACACTATCAGTGTTTTGCAGGGTTCTCATAGGAATTATGCAAAAACTAATCCAGACCTGCTGTATTTACATGTAAGCAAAGCACATTTTTAGACCGAGAATCCTGTTAAACTGATTTTGACAGATTCTGCAGTGGGAGACAATATTCCCAATATTTCCTGTTTGCAACCACAAGTTTTCCACTTTTTCCAAGTTAAGTGTGCATTTTAGAAACCAGGATAACAGTCACTTCAAGCCAAACCCCCCAAAAACCTAACCTGATCCATCTCGTAAAAAAACAAAAAAAACCTGTCAGTTTGGAGGACTTCTGGAATCCGTCCCATTGCCCTTTTGCAGAAATCACTAACAATAACAATAGCAAAAACAATAACAAAAAAGTAATTTGCAGAACATTATCAGTGTTTTGCAGGGTTCTCTTAGGAATCATGCACAAACTAATCCAGACTTGCTGTATCTACATGTAAGCAAAGCACATTTTTTGACCAAAAATCCTGCTAAACCGATTTTGACAGATTCCGCAGTGGGAGGCAATATTTCCAATATTTCCTGTTCGCAACCACAAGTTTTCCACTTTTTCCAAGGTAAGTGTGCATTTTAGAAACCAGGATAGCAATCACTTCAAGCCAAACCCCCCAAAAACCTAATCTGATCTGTCTCGTAAAAAAAAAAAAAAAAAAAAAAAAGTCAGTTTGGAGGACTTCTGAAATCCGTCCCATTGCCCTTTTGCAGAAATCACAAACAATAACAATAGCAAAAACAATAACAAAAAAGTAATTTGCAGAACACTATCAGTGTTTTGCAGGGTTCTCATAGGAATTATGCAAAAACTAATCCAGACCTGCTGTATTTACATGTAAGCAAAGCACATTTTTTGACCAAAAATCCTGCTAAACCGATTTTGACAGATTCCGCAGTGGGAGGCAATATTTCCAATATTTCCTGTTCGCAACCACAAGTTTTCACTTTTTCCAAGTTAAGTGTGCATTTTAGAAACCAGGATAACAATCACTTCAAGCCAAACCCCCCAAAAACCTAACCTGATCCATCTCGTAAAAAAAAACAAAAAACAAAAAAAACTGTCAGTTTGGAGGACTTCTGGAATCCGTCCCATTGCCCTTTTGCAGAAATCACTAACAATAACAATAGCAAAAACAATAACAAAAAAGTAATTTGCAGAACACTATCAGTGTTTTGCAGGGTTCTCATAGGAATTATGCAAAAACTAATCCAGACCTGCTGTATTTACATGTAAGCAAAGCACATTTTTAGACCGAGAATCCTGTTAAACTGATTTTGACAGATTCTGCAGTGGGAGACAATATTCCCAATATTTCCTGTTTGCAACCACAAGTTTTCCACTTTTTCCAAGTTAAGTGTGCATTTTAGAAACCAGGATAACAGTCACTTCAAGCCAAACCCCCCAAAAACCTAACCTGATCCATCTCGTAAAAAAACAAAAAAAACCTGTCAGTTTGGAGGACTTCTGGAATCCGTCCCATTGCCCTTTTGCAGAAATCACTAACAATAACAATAGCAAAAACAATAACAAAAAAGTAATTTGCAGAACATTATCAGTGTTTTGCAGGGTTCTCATAAGAATTATGCAAAAACTAATCCAGACCTGCTGTATTTACATGTAAGCAAAGCACATTTTTGGACCGAAAATCCTGTTAAACTGATTATGACAGATTCTGCAGTGGGAGGCAATATTTCCAATATTTCCTGTTCGCAACCACAAGTTTTCCACTTTTTCCAAGTTAAGTGTGCATTTTAGAAACCAGGATAACAATCACTTCCAGCCAAACCCCCCAAAAACCTAACCTGATCTGTCTCGTAAAAAAAAAAAAAAAAAAAAAAAAGTCAGTTTGGAGGACTTCTGGAATCCATCCCATTGCCCTTTTGCAGAAATCACTAACAATAACAATAGCAAAAACAATAACAAAAAAGTAATTTGCAGAACACTATCAGTGTTTTGCAGGGTTCTCATAGGAATTATGCAAAAACTAATCCAGACCTGCTGTATTTACATGTAAGCAAAGCACATTTTTTGACCGAAAATCCTGTTAAACTGATTTTGACAGATTCTGTAGTGGGAGGCAATATTTCCAATATTTCCTGTTCGCAACCACAAGTTTTCACTTTTACCAAGTTAAGTGTGCATTTTAGAAACCAGGATAACAATCACTTCAAGCCAAACCCCCCTAAAAACCTAACCTTATCTGTCTCGTAAAAAAAAAAAAAAAAAAAAAGAAAAGTCAGTTTGGAGGACTTCTGGAATCCGTCCCATTGCCCTTTTGCAGAAATCACTAACAATAACAATAGCAAAAACAATAACAACAAAGTAATTTGCAGAACACTATCAGTGTTTTGCAGGGTTCTGATAGGAATTATGCAAAAACTAATCCAGACCTGCTGTATTTACATGTAAGCAAAGCACATTTTTTGACCGAAAATCCTGTTGAACTGATTTTGACAGATTCTGCAGTGGGAGGCAATATTTCCAATATTTCCTGTTCGCAACCACACGTTTTCACTTTTTCCAAGTTAAGTGTGCATTTTAGAAACCAGGATAACAATCACTTCAAGCCAAACCCCCCAAAAACCTAACCTGATCTGGCTCGTAAAAAAAAAAAAAAAAAAAAAGTCAGTTTGGAGGACTTCTGGAATCCGTCCCATTGCCCTTTTGCAGAAATCACTAACAATAACAATAGCAAAAACAATAACAAAAAAGTAATTTGCAGAACACTATCAGTGTTTTGCAGGGTTCTCTTAGGAATCATGCACAAACTAATCCAGACTTGCTGTATCTACATGTAAGCAAAGCACATTTTTCGACCGAAAATCCTGTTAAACAGATTTTGACAGATTCTGCAGTGGGAGACAATATTTCCAATATTTCCTGTTCGCAACCACAAGTTTTCCACTTTTTCCAAGTTAAGTGTGCATTTTAGAAACCAGGATAACAATCACTTCAAGCCAAACCCCCCAAAAACCTAACCTTATCTGTCTCGTAAAAAAAAAAAAAGAAAAAAAAAAGTCAGTTTGGAGGACTTCTGGAATCCGTCCCATTGCCCTTTTGCAGAAATCACTAACAACAACAATAGCAAAAACAATAACAATAACAAAAAAGTAATTTGCAGAACACTATCAGTGTTTTGCAGGATTCTCATAGGAATTATGCAAAAACTAATCCAGACCTGCTGTATCTACATGTAAGCAAAGCACATTTTTCGACCGAAAATCCTGTTAAACTGATTTTGACAGATTCTGCAGTGGGAGGCAATATTTTCAATATTTCCTGTTCGCAACCACAAGTTTTCCACTTTTTCCAAGTTAAGTGTGCATTTTAGAAACCAGGATAACAATAACTTCAAGCCAAACCCCCCAAAAACCTAACCTGATCCATCTCGTAAAAAAAAACAACAACAAAAAAAACTGTCAGATTGGAGGACTTCTGGAATCCGTCCCATTGCCCTTTTGCAGAAATCACTAACAATAACAATAGCAAAAACAATAACAACAAAGTAATTTGCAGAACACTATCAGTGTTTTGCAGGGTTCTCATAGGAATTATGCAAAAACTAATCCAGACCTGCTGTATTTACATGTAAGCAAAGCACATTTTTTGACCGAAAATCCTGTTAAACTGATTTTGACAGATTCTGCAGTGGGAGACAATATTCCCAATATTTCCTGTTTGCAGCCACAAGTTTTCCACTTTTTCCAAGTTAAGTGTGCATTTTTGAAACCAGGATAACAATCACTTCAAGCCAAACTCCCCAAAAACCTAACCTGATCCATCTCGTAAAAAAAAACAACAACAAAAAAAACTGCCAGATTGGAGGACTTCTGGAATCCGTCCCATTGCCCTTTTGCAGAAATCACTAATAACAACAATAGAAAAAACAATAACAATCACAAAAAAGTAATTTGCAGAACACTATCAGTGTTTTGCAGGGTTCTCATAGGAATTATGCAAAAACTAATCCAGACCTGCTATATTTACATGTAAGCAAAGCACATGTTTGACTGAAAATCCTGTTAAACTGATTTTGACAGATTTTGCAGTGGGAGTCAATATTTCCAATATTTCCTGTTCGCAACCACAAGTTTTCCACTTTTTCCAAGTTAAGTGTGCATTTTAGAAACCAGGATAACAATCACTTCAAGCCAAAACCCCCAAAAACCTAACCTGATCTGTCTCGTAAAAAAAAAAAAAAAAAAAAAAAAAAAAAAAAAAAGTCAGTTTGGAGGACTTCTGGAATCCGTCCCATTGCCCTTTTGCAGAAATCACTAACAACAACAATAGCAAAAACAATAACAAAAAAGTAATTTGCAGAACACTATCAGTGTTTTGCAGGGTTCTCATAGGAATTATGCAAAAACTAATCCAGACCTGCTGTATTTACATGTAAGCAAAGCACATTTTTGGACCGAAAATCCTGTTAAACTGATTTTGACAGATTCTGCAGTGGGAGGCAATATTTCTAATATTTCCTGTTCGCAACCACAAGTTTTCACTTTTACCAAGTTAAGTGTGCATTTTAGAAACCAGGATAACAATCACTTCAAGCCAAACCCCCCAAAAACCTAACCTGATCCATCTCGTAAAAAAAAACAACAACAAAAAAAACTGTCAGATTGGAGGACTTCTGGAATCCGTCCCATTGCCCTTTTGCAGAAATCACTAACAATAACAATAGCAAAAACAATAACAACAAAGTAATTTGCAGAACACTATCAGTGTTTTGCAGGGTTCTCATAGGAATTATGCAAAAACTAATCCAGACCTGCTGTATTTACATGTAAGCAAAGCACATTTTTTGACCGAAAATCCTGTTAAACTGATTTTGACAGATTCTGCAGTGGGAGACAATATTCCCAATATTTCCTGTTTGCAGCCACAAGTTTTCCACTTTTTCCAAGTTAAGTGTGCATTTTTGAAACCAGGATAACAATCACTTCAAGCCAAACTCCCCAAAAACCTAACCTGATCCATCTCGTAAAAAAAAACAACAACAAAAAAAACTGCCAGATTGGAGGACTTCTGGAATCCGTCCCATTGCCCTTTTGCAGAAATCACTAATAACAACAATAGAAAAAACAATAACAATCACAAAAAAGTAATTTGCAGAACACTATCAGTGTTTTGCAGGGTTCTCATAGGAATTATGCAAAAACTAATCCAGACCTGCTGTATTTACATGTAAGCAAAGCACATGTTTGACTGAAAATCCTGTTAAACTGATTTTGACAGATTTTGCAGTGGGAGTCAATATTTCCAATATTTCCTGTTCGCAACCACAAGTTTTCCACTTTTTCCAAGTTAAGTGTGCATTTTAGAAACCAGGATAACAATAACTTCAAGCCAAACCCCCCAAAAACCTAACCTTATCTGTCTCGTAAAAAAAAAAAAAAAAAAAAAAAAAAAAAAAAAAAAGTCAGTTTGGAGGACTTCTGGAATCCGTCCCATTGCCCTTTTGCAGAAATCACTAACAACAACAATAGCAAAAACAATAACAATACCAAAAAAGTAATTTGCAGAACACTATCAGTGTTTTGCAGGATTCTCATAGGAATTTTCGAAAAACTAATCCAGACCTGTTGTATTTACATGTAAGCAAAGCACATTTTTTTGACGAAAAATCCTGTTAAACTGATTTTGACAGATTTTGCAGTGGGAGTCAATATTTCCAATATTTCCTGTTCGCAACCACAAGTTTTCCACTTTTTCCAAGTTAAGTGTGCATTTTAGAAACCAGGATAACAATAACTTCAAGCCAAACCCCCCAAAAACCTAACCTTATCTGTCTCGTAAAAAAAAAAAAAAAAAAAAAAAAAAAAAAAAAAGTCAGTTTGGAGGACTTCTGGAATCCGTCCCATTGCCCTTTTGCAAAAATCACTAACAACAACAATAGCAAAAACAATAACAATACCAAAAAAGTAATTTGCAGAACACTATCAGTGTTTTGCAGGATTCTCATAGGAATTTTCGAAAAACTAATCCAGACCTGCTGTATTTACATGTAAGCAAAGCACATTTTTTTGACGAAAAATCCTGTTAAACTGATTTTGACAGATTCCGCAGTGGGAGGCAATATTTCCAATATTTCCTGTTCGCAACCACAAGTTTTCACTTTTACCAAGTTAAGTGTGCATTTTAGAAACCAGGATAACAATCACTTCAAGCCAAAACCCCCAAAAACCTAACCTGATCTGTCTCGTAAAATAAAAAAATTAAAAAATTAAAAAATAAAAAGTCAGTTTGGAGGACTTCTGGAATCCGTCCCATTGCCCTTTTGCAGAAATCACTAACAACAACAATAGCAAAAACAATAACAAAAAAGTAATTTGCAGAACACTATCAGTGTTTTGCAGGGTTCTCATAGGAATTATGCAAAAACTAATCCAGACCTGCTGTATTTACATGTAAGCAAAGCACATTTTTGGACCGAAAATCCTGTTAAACTGATTTTGACAGATTCTGCAGTGGGAGGCAATATTTCTAATATTTCCTGTTCGCAACCACAAGTTTTCACTTTTACCAAGTTAAGTGTGCATTTTAGAAACCAGGATAACAATCACTTCAAGCCAAACCCCCCAAAAACCTAACCTGATCCATCTCGTAAAAAAAAGTGTCAGTTTGGAGGACTTCTGGAATCCGTCCCATTGCCCTTTTGCAGAAATCACAAACAATTACAATAGCAAAAATAATAACAAAAAAGTAATTTGCAGAACACTATCAGTGTTTTGCAGGGTTCTCATAAGAATTATGCAAAAACTAATCCAGACCTGCTGTATTTACATGTAAACAAATCACATTTTTTGACCGAAAATCCTGTTAAACTGATTTTGACAGATTCTGCAGTGGGAGGCAATATTTCCAATATTTCCTGTTCGCAACCACAAGTTTTACACTTTTTCCAAGTTAAGTGTGTATTTTAGAAACCAGGATAACAATCACTTCAAGCCAAACCCCCCAAAAACCTAACCTGATTCATCTCGTAAAAAGAAAAAAAAAAAAAAAAAACTGTCAGTTTGGAGGACTTCTGGAATCCGTCCCATTGCCCTTTTGCAGCTAAAGTATCACACGTGTCCGCCAAGAAAGACATTTTTTGAACAATCAAAATGTGCTGGGAATGTTGAAATTACTAATATAAATTAATAATTAAAGCTGATGATTCCTTACAACCAAACATTTGCCAGAAAGGGAACTGTGATAGTTCCAGAAACATACCGCGTCTATGAAAACATCTCCCAATCTCAAGCAGATGTTGGGACTCCGGTGTAATTAAGTCGAAGTGATGCTCCATGCAACTTAACAGACCTCACCATTCCCATGCATTCTAAGCGCCTGCTGAGCTCTCGTCTTCGTCCCGATCTCTTCCCTTGTTGTTTTTATAGGCTCATAAATAGTCTGCGCTAAATGAATGAGGCCTCAGAGACGGGGGGGGGGAAGGGAGGCACAGAGGCAGGTGATTGATGGCATTATTACAACGCCGCACATCTCTCTCCGCCGAGCTCTGGTCGGCGTTGCGCCTCGGACGCCTCGGCACGGGGCAGAAAAGATAGAGATGGAAACGCAAGTTGACGTGCGCGATCATTAGCAGCCGCAGACATTAAAAATCCAATGTGCAAATCAGTCACATTTACGATTCCATTTGGCGAATGTAAAGACTTCATTACGGACACATATTGCTTCTCAAGAAACCAGCTGACTTGCAGCTAAGTGAGATGAAGCCTTTTCCTTTCTTACCTGGGGACAATTGACTGGATATCGAACGCGCGACAAAGAACCTGAGCTACTAAGATCCAAATAGCGGCGTGCATAAGCTTCACAAATGTGTGTACTACACGACTGTGTGTGCAATTGAAAACTGCCCTATTTAGAATATATCTTGTTTTGCGAGTATTATGTGGCTTTCACCATGGAGACACTCATTTACAGGCTGGACTCCAGGGAGGGGGTCCAGACTGAGGGCAAGGGAAAAAAAACAAAACTCATAGCCATAGCACACATAAACATGTTACATAGAATCAACAAAACTTGCAACAGAGGTGAAGGGAGTGGGAGCTACGGAGGGCCGGCTGCGATGGATGGTTTTCAAACATGCGTCAGACATGCGCTACTTTTTAAGGGCATTTAAGGATGCAGTCCTGCGGGTCAATCTACGATGGAAGCTACTTTTTTGAAGGTGAGTTCACAGAAGACGCTGGCACTCACTGCGAGGGAGCGCTGGAATGTTCCACAAAAAACATTAATATATATATATATATATATATATATATATATATATATATATATATATATATATATATATATATATATATATATATATATATATATATATATATATATATATATGTATGTATGTGTGGGAAAAAAATCACAAGACTATTTCATCTCTACAGGCCTGTTTCATGAGGGGGGGGGGGTTCCCTCAATCATCAGGAGATTTTAATGGGAGCATTCACATACCATGGTTTATATAGGGCACAGAGTGGGTGGGTACAGGCTGGCGTAGGGGCGTGGTGATTGGCTCATGTGTTACCTAGGAGGTGTTTCCGTCTGTGGCGGCATGCTGTTACAATTTTGCTGCGCTTGTTGAGGGATGACAGGTCTGGACGGTAAATAATAAACAGTTTCTCTTTCAAGCATAGGTTGCATCTTTTATTACCACTATTGTAAGGTGTGCTGGATGCAAGAATTTGCCATGTTATTGAATATTCAACATTATTGTCTTTGAGGTCCCAAATGTGTTTGCTGAGTTCTGTGGTATTCCGCAGGTTTTGGTTCCTGAAAGAAGCCTTGTGATTGTTCCATCTGGTTTTGAATTCTCCCTCGGTTAATCCTACATATGTGTCGGATGTGTTAATGTCCTTGCGTATTACCTTAGATTGGTAGACAACTGATGTTTGTAAGCACCCCCCGTTGAGAGGGCAATCAGGTTTCTTTCGACAGTTACAGCCTTTGTTGGTTTTGGAGTCGCTCTG
This sequence comes from Nerophis lumbriciformis, assembly GCF_033978685.3. Classification (NCBI taxonomy): domain Eukaryota; kingdom Metazoa; phylum Chordata; class Actinopteri; order Syngnathiformes; family Syngnathidae; genus Nerophis; species Nerophis lumbriciformis. The sequence goes on along the minus strand of NC_084578.2, from coordinate 3,445,320 downwards.
TCCGGGGGCCGACGGCTCATTTGCAATTGTTTTGTTGTGGTTTGAGATGATTTGTCGTATATTGGGACCTCAAAGACAATAATGTTGAATATTCAATAACATGGCAAATTCTTGCATCCAGCACACCTTACAATAGTGGTAATAAAAGATGCAACCTATGCTTGAAAGAGAAACTGTTTATTATTCACCGTCCAGACCTGTCATCCCTCAACGAGCGCAGCGAAATTGTATCAGCATGCCGCCACAGACGGAAACACCTCCTAGGTAACACATGAGCCAATCACCACGCCCCTACGCCAGCCTCTACCCACCCACTCTGTGCCCTATATAAACCATGGTATGTGAATGCTTCCATTAAAATCTCCTGATGATTGAGGGAACCCCTCATGAAACAGGCCTGTAGAGATGAAGTAGTCTTGTGATTTTTTTTCCCACACATACATATATATATATATATATATATATATATATATATATATATATATATATATATATATATATATATATATATATATATATATATATATATTAGGGTTCTGAATCTTTGGGCACCACACGATTCCATTCGATTCGTGGATCAATTCAGCATCGATTCTTGATTCAAAATCAATACTTTTATTAATAACATTGGGTGCCAGTTCTATGATTTATTACATTCCTTCATAAAATAGATAAACAGTTCTGATAATGTTTGTGTATTAATTAAAAGACAGCTTTTACCCAAATATTTAATCAAGTCAAATTACAAATAAGAGAAGTATCCAAAACTTATGTTGACTAAAGTAAATATTTACAGCAGATGTAGATCATCTACATCAACTATATGATGTGTCTGAGGTTTGTCAACAAGTGTGGATTTGTCGGTGTATTATTGTAAATGCCAAAACGGCAACACAGTTTATTACTGTTTTTTTTTCATTTACAGAAAAATTCTGGAAAATCCACAGTAAATTTCACAATTTCACCATGAAATCTATTGCTACTTTTACCTTGCACAATCTGACCGATAACTTGCTTTCAAATCATTATTATTAGTATTTATTTCTATTTTAAAAAAATGGTTTGAATGTTTAATCATATATTTTTGCATAATTAGACAGTATTTCAGTTAACATCATTTGCGATTACATGGAGTACATATATTTTTTTTTCTCCCGAAATAGAAAGAAAGAATACATTTAGTAAGACAAGTTACAGTTCTTTATTGATACATATTATTTCCAGGGCCAAATAAAATGAAGTGGCGGGCCACATCTGGCCCCCGGGCCTTGAGTTTGACACTTTGTGATGTAGTTGAATATTCCTGCACTACACTGCATTCAAGTTCGGATTAAAATGCAAAAATGAAGTTTTATATTTAAAGTGTAAACAACTTAAACTCCCTACTTGGCACTCAGCATCAAGAGTTGGAATTGGGGGTTAAATCACGAAAAATGATTCCCTCACCTCCCAGGGGGGTGAACAAGGGGATGGGTCAAATGCATAGGACAAATTTCACATCGCCTAATATGTGTGTGACAATCATTGGTACTTTAACTTTAACTTAACTTAACTTAAATGACAAGGTTTGACCAAAAAACATTCCCAAAGTGTGCACACCTGCGGTGGATATACACTACATTGCCAAAAGTAGTTGGCCACCCATCCAAATGATGAGAATCAGGTGTCCTAATCACTTGGCCCGGTGTATCAAATCAAGCACTTAGGCATGGAGACTGTTTCTACAAACATCTGTGAAAGAACGGGCCGCTTTCAGTGATTTTCAGCGTGGAACTGTCTTAGGATGCCACCTGTGCGACAAATCCAGTCGTGAAATTTACTCGCTCCTAAATATTCCAAAGTCAACTTTATTATAAGAAAAGTGAAGAGTTTGGGAACAACAGCAACTCAGCCACCAAGTGGTAGGCCGCGTAAACTGACAAGAGAGGGGTCAGCGGATGCTGAAGCGCATAGTGCAAAGACTTTCTGCAAAGTCAGTGTCAATGCGACCTTCCAATTAGCCCACGTACAGTACGCAGAGAGCTGCACGGAATGGGTTCCCATGGCCGAGCAGCTGCATCTAAGGCATACATCACCAAGTCCAATGCAAAGCGTGGGATGCAGTGGTATAAAGTATGTTGCCACCGGACTCTAGAGCAGTGGACACGCCTTCTCTGGACTGATTAGTCACGCTTTTTCCATCTGGCAATCTATCCGATGGACCAATCTGGGTTTGGAGGTTGTCAGAATAATTGTATCTAAGTTATCACAAAATGTTTTCCATGAGACAAAAGCTGTCTTTGATCTTACCAAGCAAAAGGCTTGTAAAACTCCACTGTGTACGATGGGAAGCGACATGAAGGTGTCGGTTTCTTTGATGCATTCTAATCCACAGGAAGATCTTGTCTCGACCCGAGATCTACAAAGCGGAGAGGAAGAAAAGACCTGACGCAAGCTCCAGGCGTCTCTTCGTTGAACTGTTTTGTGACAAAGGGTGACGGCTGTTTACGACCCCCTCTCCCTTTAGAAAAAGCTGTTGCCATATAATCAGCAAACAGTAAGCCGTACCTCACCAAGTCCACGTCGCCACTGGACTCTAGAGCAGTGGAGACATTTTCGGACTGCATTGTGCCGAGTGTGAAATTTGGTGGAGGAGGAATTATGGTGTGGGGTTGTTTTTTTTCAGGAGTTGGGCTTGGCCTCTTAGTTCCAGTGAAAGGAACTTTGAATGCTCCAGGATACCAAAACATTTTGGACAATTCCATGGGATGGCACTTCAACTGGTACTTCTAAGTGTACCTGCCTTGCAATTAACACCTGAGTTCACTGCTAATTGGATGCAGCGTCGAAGCAGCCGTCTCTCTCTCTCTCTCTCTCTCTGCATCTTGTCTCACAACCTCTAAATCTCCTGGTGGACGTGCACGTGTGTGTGTGTGTGTGCGTGCACGTGTGTGTGTGAGTGTGTGTGTGCACGACATTAGCATGCTAAACACATGCAGATAGAAGTCATAGCCAGTGACCTTTTCAGAGGGCATTTACATGTAAATCAATGCCTTAATTGGCCAAAGCTCGTTAGCGTTGGGTTCTCATCAATAAGACATCTCAGATACCGTATTTTCCGCACTATTAGCCGCACCTAAAAACCACAAATTTACTCAAAAGCTGACAGTGCGGCTTATAACCCGGTGCGCTTTATATATGGATTAATATTAAGATTCATTTTCATAAAGTTTCGGTCTCGCAACTACGGTAAACAGCCGCCATCTTTTTTCCCCGTAGAAGAGGAAGTGCTTCTTCTTCTACGCAAGCAACCGCCAAGGTAAGCACCCGCCCCCATAGAACAGGAAGCGCTTCTTCTTCTACTGTAAGCAACCACCCGCCCGCGTAGAAGAAGAAGAAGCGCGCGGATATACCGTACGTTCATTTCCTTTGTGTGTTTACATCTGTAAAGACCACAAAATGACTCCTACTAAGCGACAGGTTTCCGGTTCATGAAAAGACGCAATCCCTCCATCCGCACACGGACTACTATTTCACAGCAACTGCCTAAAGACTTTCAAGAAAAGCTGGCTACTTTCCGTGCATATTGTAAAAACAAGATAGCTGAAAAAAAGATCCGGCCAGAGAACATTATCAACATGGACGAGGTTCCACTGACTTTTGATATTCCTGTGAACCGCACTGTGGATACAACGGGAGCACGTACGGTGAATATTCGCACCACAGGGAATGAGAAGTCATCCTTCACTGTGGTTCTAGCTTGCCATGCTAATGGCCAGAAACTTCCACCCATGGTGATATTCAAAAGGAAGACCTTGCCAAAAGAGACCTTTCCAGCCGGCGTCATCATAAAAGCTAACTCGAAGGGATGGATGGATGAAGAAAAGATGAGCGAGTGGTTAAGGTAAGTTTACGCGAAGAGGCGGGGTGGCTTTTTTCACGCAGCTCCGTCCATGTTGATATACGACTCCATGCGCGCCCACATCACGCTGGTTTTTAATATATTATTAAAGTTTGACTGACCTATCTGACTGTTTTTTTGACATTCCTTTAGCGCAGTTAGATGCGGCTTACAACACGGGGGCGTCTTATAGGTGGACAAAGTTTTGAAATATGCCGTTCATTGAAGGCGCGGCTTATAACCCAGGGCGCCTTATGGTGCGGAAAATACGGTACTCTCATGGACACCCATAAATCACAATCACTTCATCATTTTTTTAGTTTTTTTCCACTTTTCAACAATCTAATGGGAATTATGTTCATATCAGGGATTTAAATATATTTGTCAAAATAGTATCAATCTCACAGAGATTCCCGAGCCGTTTTGAGAGATAACGAGGAAGCCAGTCACATGATCAATGACATAGAGGAGGAAACCACAGATCCCTTCCTCATCAACAACAATGTCAATCAAGCAGACTTTGTGAGAGCCAACAATTACTTCGGAAAAAAATTATGATCCAGAACCTTATATTTTTGAGCCCAAAACATGTTTGTAATGGACAAAACCCAAAAGCAGTCTGTCATGACTTGGTCCTGGGTGTTAGCTTTTCCGGGATGCAACGGAAAGTTGGCCCGGGCGAGACGGGAATGTAAGTACATTTTTATTTAACACTATAACTACAAAACAAGGAAGTAAACAAAAGGCGCGCACAATGGCGGAGAACAAACTATGAAAAACAAAAAGACTATAAACATGGAACAAAAACTTACTTTGGCATGGGACATGAAGCAGGATCTTAGAGGATGAAGAGTGTACAGAAGCATAAATGTGGAGATGTCACCAGAAAGACAAACTGAACAACACTGAACTTAAATACTACAGACATGATTAACGAAAACAGGTGCGTGACTCAAAACGTGAAACGGGTGCGTGACGTGACAGGTGAAAACTAATGGGTTGCTATGGTGACAATCAAGAGTGCACAATGAGTCCAAACGTGGAACAGGTGAAACTAATGGGGTAATCATGGAAACAAGACAAGGGAGTGAAAAGACAGAAACTAAAGAGTCCTATAACTAAACAAAACATGACTTAAAACAAAACATGATTACACAGACATGACACAGTCAAGTTGTCACATTGTGTAAATGGTAAATAAAAAGAAAATACAATGATTTGCAAATCCTTTTCAACTTATATTCAATAGAATAGACGGCAAAGACAAGATATTTAAGCTGGCAGCGTTTCTGGGTGTTGTTGATAAATGGCTTTGGCTTTGCATAGTAGAGTTTTAACTTGCACTTACAGATGTAGCGACCGACTGTAGTTACTGACAGTGATTTTCTGAAGTGTTCCTGAGCTCATGTGGTGATATCCTTTACACACGGATGTCACTTTGTGATGCAGTACCGCCTGAGAGATCCAAGGTCCGTAATAGAATCGCTTACGTGCAGTGATTTCTCCAGATTCTCTGAACCTTTTGATGATATTACGGAGCGTAGATGGTGACTGAAATGCTTAAATGTCCAGGATGAGTGGGGTCTGTGGATGAGAAATCTGGGATATGGAGAGGTTTTAATATTGGCCATTGTCAGTGGGGAGAAATGTATAGGAAATTCCAGGAAAACTGGGAATTTTGGGAAAGGGAAAACATGTTTTGCGTTTGATATAGTGGAAGATTAGTGTGGGTGGATGGTTGAAAGGTCGGAAATGGGTTTAAAAATTATGCAGAATTTGGAGAATTTAGGGCAGTTTTTTGTGAATGTGGTGATATCCTTTACACACCGGTGTCGCCTTTTGGTGCAGCCTTGCCGCTTACGTGCAGTGATGTGGCGGGCGGGATCAAGCAGACATGTTGAGTGTGACACCCGGGGGATGAAAGTATTTTGTATTAATCAAAGATCACGTGCGAGGTTTCACTTTGGCATCGTTGACAAAAGACTAGCGGGGAGAAAGAAATTGAAAAAAAAGTGTTCAGTCGTGTCGCCGAGCTCGGGTGCTGCTCCCTTCACCTTGACAAATACCTGCTGCCAGGTGTCTGAACAAGCACAGATGAGGGCAAATGAATTGGAGGAGGTGGGAAATGTGTGGATGATGAGTAAAGTAATCTTGTTGGACACTTCCCCCCCCACACACACACACACACTGCATCCATGTGTGTGTGTGTGTGTGTGTGTGTGTGTGTGTTTTACAAGAAAGGTCAGCGCTCATCTGCACTGTGTCCCGGAACCTTTAAAGGTTATAAGTTGTGTCCTGGTATAAGTAACGCTTTATTTCCATCCCTACAGGAGGACGCCAAAGACAAAAGGACATTTGTCGCTTGCATTGAAAATAATTTTGGCGAAAATTGCGCTCTAGCGCCCCCTAGGGAAAAAAAACAAACTAGACTGCCTATATCTCCCACTAGGAAGATTGGAGACACATGAAACAAAAACCTGTATGTAGGTCTGACTTAGACCTAGTTTTCATAATTGTGTATCATCGGGCAAAAATCAACAGGAAGTTGGCAATTCCCCCTTCAAGACAAAAAAAGTACTAAAAACAGTCACTTTTGCCTCTTTGAGCTGTAATTTGACCCCCTTTAACATGCTTCAAAACTCACCGAACTGAACACACACATCAGGACTGGCAACAATTGCGATCTAATAAAAAAACCTAACCCCAAATCTCAAAATTGTGCTCTAGCGCAAGTACTGAAACTTGAAGGTGCCGACAAACTAAGATTTTAGTTGTTTTTTGTTTTTTTAGATGTGTCCATCATTCACAATCATTATGTAAGACAAGAACATGTTTTTATTAGGGCCCGCATGGCCCATTGCATAAGGACTCCCAAAGGGAGTCCTTATGCAATGGGACATAAGGACCTATTGAATTTGTAAGGTTTAATTCTTTATTCTTTATTCTTCCGCCGCCACGTTAAACTGTAATTTGACCCACTTAACATGCTTCAAAACTCACCATATTTGACCCACACATCAGGACCTGCGAAAATTACCTTTTTTTTTTTAAAAAAAAAAACCCTCAAAACTCAAAATTGCGCTCTAGCGCCCCCTAGGAAAAAAAACAACTAGACTGCCTATATCTCCCACTAGGAAGATCGGAAACACATGAAACAAAAACCTGTATGTAGGTGTGACTTAGACCTAGTTTTCATAATTGTATATCATCGGGCAAAAATCAACTGGAAGTTGGCAATTCCCCCTTCAAGACAAAAAAGTACTAAAAACAGTCACTTTTGCCTCTTTGAGCTGTAATTTGACCCCCTTAACACGCTTCAAAACTCATCGAACTGAACACACACATCAGGGCTGGCAAAAATTGCGATCTAATAAAAAAACCTAACCCCAAATCTCAAAATTGTGCTCTAGCGCAAGTACTGAAACTTGAAGGTGCCGACAAACTAAGATTTTAGTTGTTTTTTGTTTTTTTAGATGTGTCCATCATTCACAATCATTATGTAAGACAAGAACATGTTTTTATTAGGGCCCGCATGGCCCATTGCATAAGGACTCCCTTAAGGACCTATTGAATTTGTAAGGTTTTATTCTTTATTCTTTATTCTTCCGCCGCCACATTAAACTGTAATTTGACCCACTTAACATGCTTCAAAACTCACCATATTTGACCCACACATCAGGACCTGTGAAAATTACCTTTTTTTTTAAAAAAACCCTCAAAACTCAAAATTGCGCTCTAGCGCCCCCTAGGGCGAAAAAAAACTAGACTGCCTATATCTCCCACTAGGAAGATCGGAGACACATGAAACAAAAACCTGTATGTAGGTCTGACTTAGACCTAGTTTTCATAATTGTATATCATCGGGCAAAAATCAACAGGAAGTTGGCAATTCCCCCTTCAAGACAAAAAAGTACTAAAAACAGTCACTTTTGCCTCTTTG
>NC_084578.2:3430000-3432500 GCF_033978685.3 Nerophis lumbriciformis | reverse complement strand
ATATATATATATATATATATATATATATATTATGTAATAATATACACTTTCATAACAATATGTAATATGTACAATATACACACTGCAATTGTAAATATATAATGTAGTAACAGACACTTTCATAACAATATGTAATATGTACCATATACACACTGCAAGTATATATATAATGTAGTAACAGACCCCTTTATAACAATATGTAGTATGTATAATATACACACTGCAAGTATATATATATATATATATATATATATATATATATATATATATATATATATATATATATATATATATATATATATATATATATATATAATGTAGTAATAGAGACTAGATGTAATGTGTACCATAACAAGATGTAATGTGTACCATATACTGTACACACTGCAAGTATATATATAATGTAGTAACAGACACCTTCATAACGATATGTAATATGTACAATATACACATTGTAAGTATATATATATAATGTAGTAACAGACACCTTCAAAACAATATGTAATATCTACAATATACACACTGCAAGTGTATATATATAATGTAATAATATACACTTTCATAACAATATGTAATATGTACAATATACACACTGCAATTCTAAATATATAATGTAGTAACAGACACCTTCATAACAATATGTAATATGTACAATTTACACACTGCAAGTATATATATAATGTAGTAACAGACACCTTCATAAGAATATGTAATATCTACAATATACACACTGCAAGTATATATATATATAAAGTAATAATATACACTTTCATAACAATATGTAATATGTACAATATACACACTACAAGTATATATATGTATAATGTAGTAATAGACACTTTCATAACAATATGTAATATGTACAATATACACCCTGTAATTGTAAATATATAATGTAGTAACAGACACCTTCATAAAAATATGTAATATGTACAATATGCACACTACAAGTATATATATGTATAATGTAGTAATAGACACTTTCATAACAATATGTAATATGCACAATACACACACTGCAAGTATATATATAATGCAGTAACAGACACCATCATAACAATATGTAATATGTACAATATACACACTACAAGTATATATATATATATATATATATATATATATATATATATATATATATATATATATATATATATATATATATATATATATATACTGTATATATATATATATATATATATATATATATATATATATATATATATATATATATATATATATATAATGTAGTAATAGACACTTTCATAACAATATGTAATATGTACAATATACACACTGCAAATATATGTATAATGCAGTAACAGACACCTTCATAACAATATGTAATATGCACAATATACACACTACAAGAATATATATATATATGTATATATATATATATATATATATATATATATATATATATATATATATATATATATATATATATATATATATATATATGTTTACATATATATATATATATATATATATATATATATATATATATATATATATATATATATATATATATATATATATATATATATATATATATATATATATATATATATATATTTATTCAAATGTGCCTTTATTCTTCTTCTTAGTCGCTCGTTCACACACAAACCTGTTGCAACCTTTCACTTCACTCACCAGATTATTTCCCTTCGCTTTATCACAGTGATGATTTTTTTTTAAATGTAAGTAAGTACCGTACTTTCCGGACCATAGGGCACACCGGATCATAAGGCGCACTGCTGATAAATGGTCTATTTTCGATCTTTTTTCATATATAAGGCGCACCGGATTAAAAGGTGCGTGAAAGGGGTCATACTGTATTATTATGATTATTTTATAAATGTAAAATACTTCCTTGTGGTCTACATAACATGTAATGGCGGTTCTTTGCTCAAAATGTTGCATAGATGATGTTTTACACATCATCTTCAAGTCACTTTCTGACAGTCTCTTTAGGATGCACCGTTTTGTGGGCGGTCTTATTTACGTGCCTCCACTTGGACAGCGTCTTCTCCCCGTCTGTCAGGAGTTGTTGGTGACGAATCCCAAGATGCAGAGATGACGGCAGGCATTGAGCGAGAAAACATGATTTAATTTAACACTATAGCAAAAAAAACAAACAAAAGGGTACAAACAAAAGACGCGCAAAAGGCTGAGAACAAACTTGGCTATGAACTAAAATAGCACAAAGGCTAACTGTCGACAAGAAACAAAAACACTTACTGTGACACGAAGGAACTATGACATGAGCAGAGTGAACAAAAGTAGACAGAGCTACAACAACAAGTATTATGACAGGTAGTAGTGACATCGACAATGACAATAATCCAGCACTGACTGGAGGGGAAGGCAGGTTTAAATAGCAGCTGGCTGATTGACACCTGGTGTGGCCAGGTCCTAATCAGCCACAGCTGAGGGGAAGCAGCAGACAATCAGGAAATGAAGACAAAATAAAAGCGCTGACAGAAAACTAAGACAAACG
>NC_084578.2:3412500-3425000 GCF_033978685.3 Nerophis lumbriciformis | reverse complement strand
GACCGTACAGGAAGGTTTCCTTTTGGAGTTTTTCCTTGTCCGGATGTGGGTTCAGACCAGGGGACGTCCTCGTGGTTTGTCAAGCCTTTTTGCATTATATTTTGATATTTTTCATTATCAAAACCAGTATCACATTTATTGTAACCAGTAAAACTCCCCTCAATTTTGGCCTACAATAAAGGTCCTAGGGACCCAAAAGGGTCCCAGTCAATAAAGTGTTAAAAACAAGTCAATTATTTATATATTTTTACTTTCAATACTAAAATATCCATATATCAATTTCAAATCCATAAAGTTCTTAGTTTTTTTTATATTTTTTGTTTTAAAGAGGAATATATGAACATCCCATCAGTCTTTATCCCAGTGAGAGCAGACATTGTACAGTAAATGATTGTTTTATTATGTTTGTATATCTTGTTTAGCACTTAGCAATACTGCTACATGATGCTTAGTGTTTGACTAAAGCTGCATCTGTTTAGCACGCAGCTTCTAAAACCTGTAGATCATCCTCATTATATTCAGGCTCAAAAATATAAGTTTCTGGATCACAATTTGTCCCAAAGTAGTCGTTGTTGTCTCTCATCAAGTCTGCCATGATTAGTAGTGTTGTTGTTGTAAAAGTGAAGAAAACAAATGTGATGCTTCTGTGAAATTAATAAGCCTCTGTATGCTTAAAATGAGCAAAATATATAAATATTACATGTTGTTATGAATGTTACTACTTTGCATTTATACTTACAGCATGTATATAAAATGTTAATGGTGGTTATTGGATGTTTTTAGAGTGCTTTATAGGCTGAATAGAGCAACTCTTATTAGCTCCATTGTTAGCTGATTTCTGCTAACGTTTATTTATGATTTAGAATGCATGAATAAAAAAAAAACCATAAGTGTTCTTGTCTCACATGCGGATTGTGAATAATGTATGAGGAAACGGGCCTTGAGTTTGACACCTGTGATCTAGTGGTACGCCAAATAATCACTTAATCAAATATTCAAACATAGTGTTACTGTTCAAACTGTGTGTTATGTTACAGACACCAAAAATATGAACAATTCTTAAATAAAGCCTTTTTTTTAATGAATACTAGTGCCTACTACACTATTTTTTTTTTAAATGTTGGTCATTACGGCACCACAGTTTATTACTGTTTTTTTCAATTAGAGAAAAATGATGTGAAAACCAATTTTTCTCAACAAATTGTTTTCTACTTTTACATTGCACAATTTGAACAATGTTACTGTTCAAACTGTGTGTTATGTTACAGTGGCCAAAAATATGAAATATACTTAAATAAAGCCTTATTTTTTTTTTTTTTTTTTTAATAAATACTTACGCCTACTACGCCAGTTTTTTTTAATGTTGGTCATTATGGCACCACCGTTTATTACAATAAAAAAAGTACAGTTTTTTTTTTTCATTTATAGAAAAATGCTGTAAAAACCACCATTTTTACACAAATTTTACAATTTTACCATGAAATCTATTGCTACTTTTACATTGCACAATTTGAACAGTGTTACTGTTCAAACTGTGTGTAATGTTACGGTGGCCCAAAATATGAACTATACTTAAATAAGCCTTTTTTATTTTTTTATTTTATGAATACTTATGCCTACCAGTTTTATTAATGTTGGTCATTACGGCACCACAGTTTATTACAGTAAAAAAAAGTACTGTTTTTTTGTTGTAAAAACCACAGTGAATTTCACAATTTTACCATTAAAAATATTGCTACTGTTACAGTGTTACTGTTCAAACTGTGTGTAATGTTACAGTGGCCAAAATATGAAATGTACTTAAATAAGCCTTTTTTTAAATTATTATTAATACTTGTGCCTACTACGCCAGTTTAAAAAAAAATAAAAAATGTTGGTTATTACAGCACCACAGTTTATTACAGCAAAAAAAGTACTTTTTTTTTTTTTTACTTTAAAGAAAAATGCTGTAAAAAACAAAATTTTTGCACAAATTTCACAATTTACCATGAAATCTATTGCTGCTTTTACATTGTGTTATGTTACAGTGGCCAAAATATGAAATGTACTTAAATATGCCTTTTTTTTAAATTATTATTAATACTTGCGCCTACTACGCCAGTTTAAAAAAAAAAAAAAAAAAATGTGGTTATTACAGCACCACAGTTTATTACAGCAAAAAAAGTACCTTTTTTTTTCCTTTAAAGAAAAATGCTGTAAAAAAACAAAATTGTTGCACAAATTTCACAATTTTACCATGAAATCTATTGCTACTTTTACATTGTGTTATGTTACAGTGGCCAAAATATGAAATGTACTTAAATATGCCTTTTTTTTAAATTATTATTAATACTTGCGCCTACTACGCCAGTTTAAAAAAAAAATAATAATGTTGGTTATTACAGCACCATAGTTTATTACAGCAAAAAAAGTACCTTTTTTTTTTCCTTTAAAGAAAAATACTGTAAAAAACCAAATTTGTGCACAAATTTCACAATTTTACCATGAAATCTATTGCTGCTTTTACATTGTGTTATGTTACAGTGGCCAAAATATGAAATGTACTTGAATAAGCCTTTTTTTTAAAATTATTATTAATACTTGTGCCTACTACGCCAGTTTAAAAAAAAATAAAAAAATAATGTTGGTTATTACAGCACCACTGTTTATTACAGCAAAAAAAGTACTTTTTTTTTTTTTACTTTAAAGAAAAATGCTGTAAAAAACTAAATTGTTGCACAAATTTCACAATTTTACCATGAAATATATTCCTACTTTTTACATTGTGTTATGTTACAGTGGCCAAAATATGAAATGTACTTAAATAAGCCTTTTTTTAAATTATTATTAATACTTGTGCCTACTACGCCAGTTTAAAAAAAAATAAAAAATGTTGGTTATTACAGCACCACAGTTTATTACAGCAAAAAAAGTACTTTTTTTTTTTTTTACTTTAAAGAAAAATGCTGTAAAAAACAAAATTGTTGCACAAATTTCACAATTTACCATGAAATCTATTGCTGCTTTTACATTATGTTATGTTACAGTGGCCAAAATATGAAATGTACTTAAATATGCCTTTTTTTTTAAAATTATTATTAATACTTGTGCCTACTACGCCAGTTTAAAAAAAAAATAAAATAAAATGGTTATTACAGCACCACAGTTTATTACATCAAAAAAAGTACTTTTTTTTTTTTTTACTTTAAAGAAAAATGCTGTAAAAAACAAAATTTTTGCACAAATTTCACAATTTTACCATGAAATCTATTGCTACTTTTACATTGTGTTATGTTACAGTGGCCAACATATGAAATGTACTTAAATATGCCTTTTTTTTTAATTATTATTAATACTTGTGCCTACTACGCCAGTTTAAAAAAAAAGAAGAAAATTGGTTATTACAGCACCACAGTTTATTACATCAAAAAAAGTACTTTTTTTTTTTTTTTTTACTTTAAAGAAAAATGCTGTAAAAAAACAAAATTTTTGCACAAATTTCACAATTTTATTATGAAATATATTGCTACTTTTACATTGTGTTATGTTACAGTGGCCAAAATATGAAATATACTTAAATATGCCTTTTTTTTAATTATTATTAATACTTGCGCCTACTACGCCAGTTTAAAAAAATAAAAAATAAAATTGGTTATTACAGCACCACAGTTTATTACAGCAAAAAAAGTACTTTTTTTTTTTTTTACTTTAAAGAAAAATGCTGTAAAAAAACAAAATTTTTGCACAAATTTCACAATTTTACCATGATATATATTCCTACTTTTTACATTGTGTTATGTTACAGTGGTCAAAAATATTTTTTTAAATTAATACTTACGCCTACCACGCCAGTTTTTTTTAATGTTGGTCATTACGGTGGAACTTGCCAGGTGTTTCCTGGGGTGTGTCGGAGGCAGATATTTACATATATCCGAATTTAAGTTGTACTTCTTCCATTTCTTTGTCATATTTGAAAACAGCTCGTGTTTTCCATTTCTTCTCTTGCTGCTCTGTCTGCAAGTATACTGTGTGTGTTAACCTTGAGTTCTTTGGAATGTGTTTTGACTAGCATTTGTTTTGTCGACAGAGATGGGACGAGAGAGAGAGAGGGTGGTGGGATCGGGAAGACAGACCATTTTTGGGGAGGCGCAATAGAATGTTCTAGGGTTAGACTGGTCTCAATCAATGTATATTGGCAAAGCTTTGAGAATATACAACAAAATACCTATTCTGTCTCTGGTGGTTTTTCAACTCAGCTTTAAGTGTCGGAAAGAACTTGGGAGCGAATTGTGACTTGAATTCCCTGGGAGGAACAACTGGTCCAATGCTACTTGGTGAAAAAATGTTTACAAACCACTGTAAGGATATTTTTTTTAAATGTCACTTTGGACACCCCTTTTTTGTCTAATATTCCCGGATCATAATCATACATTTAGACGACAATAGTCACTCGCCATTGTTCACGCTCCGGTGTTATTGACTCATTAGCAGGGTGGAATAGCACCACCATGCAAGCCTAAGACTAAGACTAAGACTCTGCAATAAACTGGACACTCTTGGCCTCCCCCCTCTCACAAACGCCTGGATAAGGGACTTCCTAACGGACCGACCCCAGAATGTGAGACTTGGCCCGCACCTCTCATCCTCCCGCACGCTGAGCATCGGCTCCCCCACAGGGCTGTGTGCTGAGCCCCCTCCTCTACTGCCTTTACACCCATGACTGCAGTCCGGCCCACAGTGACAACCTTACCGTCAAGTTCGCCGACGATACCACAGTGGTCGGGCTCATCTCCAGGGGTGACGAGGCTGCCTACAGAGAGGAGGTCCTGAAGCTGACGGCCTGGTCTTCGGAGAACAACCTCGCTCTCAACACCAGCAAGACCAGAGAGATCATCGTCGACTTCAGGAGGAGCAGCACCGACCCTGCCCCCCCTCTACATCAACGGCGAGCGTGTAGAGAGGGTCCACACCTTCAGGTACCTTGGAGTCCACATCTCTAATGACTTCTCCTGGACACCACATCAATCATCAAGAAGGCTCAGCAGGGGCTACACTTCCTTAGAGTCCTCGGGAAGTACAACCTGAGAGCCTGCTGACCTACTGTATTACGGTATGGTACGGCAGCCGCACTGCAGCAGACAGGGAGAGGCTGCAAAGAGTGGTCAAGACGGCTCAGAAGATCATCGGCCGCCCTCTCCCCTCTCTGACGGACATCTACACCTCCCGCTGCCTCAACAGAGCCAGTGCCATCATCAAGGACAGCACCCACCCTGGCTCTGACCTGTTCCACCTGCTGCCCTCTGGGAAGCGCTACAGGTGCATTAAAACCAAAACAAACAGGCTAAAGAACAGCTTCTTCCCCAGGGCCATAACCATCCTCAACGGACTGCCCCATTGTCCCTCATAACTGCCTTCTCTTCGGTGCAATAACCCATTCCACCAACCACCCTGTTTTTTTTTTTGTTTTGTTTTTTTTCATGTATATATTCATTTCACACCATATTCATTGCACTTCTACATTTTTTATCCATCCATCCATCCATCCATCTTCTTCCGCTTATCCGAGGTCGGGTCGCGGGGGCAGCAGCCTAAGCAGGGAAGCCCAGACTTCCCTCTCCCCAGCCACTTCGTCCAGCTCCTCCCGGGGGATCCCGAGGCGTTCCCAGGCCAGCCGGGAGACATAGTCTTCCCAACGTGTCCTGGGTCTTCCTCGTGGCCTCCTACCGGTCGGACATGCCCTAAACACCTCCTTAGGGAGGCGCTCGGGTGGCATCCTGAGCCTTTCGGCTCAGCTCCTTCTTCACCACAACGGATCGATACAGCGTCCGCATTACTGAAGACAAGGGCTGTCTTGGTTGACAAGACTCTGCAGCATCGCGTGGACATCGGGGGCAGTACCTCTGGATTGGCAGACCGGGGTGGTGGTTCCTCTCTTTAAAAAGGGGAACTGGAGGGTGTGTTCTAACTATCGTGGGATCACACTCCTCAGCCTTCCCGGTAAGGTCTATTCAGGTGTACTGGAGAGGAGGCTACGCCGGATAGTCGAACCTCGGATTCAGGAGGAACAGTGTGGTTTTCGTCCTGGTCATGGAACTGTGGACCAGCTCTATACTCTCGGCAGGGTCCTTGAGGGTGCATGGGAGTTTGCCCAACCAGTCTACATGTGCTTTGTGGACTTGGAGAAGGCATTCGACCGTGTCCCTCGGGAAGTCCTGTGGGGAGTGCTCAGAGAGTATGGGGTTTCGGACTGTCTGATTGTGGCGGTCCGCTCCCTGTATGATCAGTGTCAGAGCTTGGTCCGCATTGCCGGCAGTAAGTCGGACACGTTTCCGGTGAGGGTTGGACTCCGCCAAGGCTGCCCTTTGTCACCGATTCTGTTCATAACTTTTATGGACAGAATTTCTAGGCGCAGTCAAGGCGTTGAGGGGATCCGGTTTGGTGGCTACATTTTTTATATTTTTATATATTTGCACATTGTTTTTCTAGCATGCACACATCGCACTGTATGGAATGGCCTCAATCTCGTAATGACAATAAAGCTGATTCTGATTCTGATTCTGATTCTGATTCTAAGTGGAGCGCTGGATCCAGGCCTCGTCCCCCCCCCCCCTACCCCCCTACCCTTACTCTTTCTTAAATCCAAAATGGCCACATTCCAGGGCGCACCCGAGCCAAGAAGGCTGCGGCAGAGAAAGCCTTCACGCTAAACTAAAGTGACAGCAGAGGAGGGGACGGATGCAACGGAACACTCGCCCACAACACAGACTAACACTTCATTTACCCAAACAACACAACATAAACCTGCACACAATCAGGTCTGCTATGGACGTCCATGTGGGGGAACATGGATGTGGTGAAGTCGGTGTGTGATGTTTGTGCGGTGCCGAGTCAGCGCTCGCCGCACCACAAATAATCCGAGAGGCCGACTGTAAAGGACAACATCCAGGCCGCTTGTATCGTGTGTCCTGCTAGACCCGGGGAACAATGGCTCCGTTGACTCCGGGAAGAGATAAATATAAAGCATGCAGAGTGCACCACACAAACACTTCCCAGAGGGGAGTTTATAGACAGCAGCCTCCAATGTGCAGCACAGGAATGTACAAGCAATGTTTCGGACGCAACGGTTTTGTTTTTTTGGCTTGTAAAAAAAAAAGTGAATTCCCTTCTAGTGAGAGTCGGTGATTTTTATTCAAAGGAACTGGCAATAGAAGTATTTTATTTCATCATTCTGCATTGAGAACGGACAAAAAAAAGAAATATATCTTAAACACACGTTGTTGTCTTGGTTATGTTCTGGAAGAAAAGGGGAGGCAGAAATGGGAGAAAAATGTGTGTACTCGGTTAAATGTTAGGTTTACATCACGGAAATGTTGATCATCGGTCCTGCAAAACACTTATTTAATAATACCACCTTAAGATTTGACAACAAAACAATTATACACCTATTTAATAATACCACCTTAAGATATGACAACAAAACAATGACACACTTATTAAATAATACCACCTTAAAATTTTACAAAAATACAATTATACACTTATTTAATAATACCACCTTAAGATTTGACAACAAAACAATTATACACCTTTTTAATAATACCACCTTAAGATTTGACAATAAAACAATGACACACTTATTAAATAATACCACCTTAAAATTTGACAAAAATACAATTATACATTTATTTAATAATACCACCTTAAGATATGACAACAAAACAATGACACACTTCTTAAATAATACCACCTTAAAATTTGACAAAAATACAATTATACACTTATTTAATAATACCAACTTAAAATTTGACAAAAATACAATTATACACTTATTTAATAATACCACCTTAAAATTTGACAAAAATACAATTATACACTTATTTAATAATACCACCTTAAAATTTGACAAAAATACAATCATACACTTATTTAATAATACCACCTTAAGATTTGACAAGAAAACAATGAAACACTTATTTAATAATACCATCTTAACAATTGACAAAAATACAATTATACACTTATTTAATAATACCACCTTAAGATTTGACATCAAAACAATGACATACTTATTAAATAATACCACCTTAAAATTTGACAACCAAGCAATTATACACGTATTTAATATCACCACCTTAAGATTTGACAAGAAAACAATGAAACACTTATTTAATAATACCATCTTAACAATTGACAAAAATACAATTATACACTTGTTTAATAATACCACCTTTAAATTTGACAACAAAACAATTATGCACCTATTTAATAATACCACCTTCACATTTGACAACAAAAAATTATGCACTTAATTAATAATACCACCTTAATATTTGACAACAAAACAATGACACACTTATTAAATAATACCACCTTGAAATTTGACAACAAAACAATTATACACCTATTTAATAATACCACCTTAAGATATGACAACAAAACAATGACACACTTATTAAATAATACCACCTTAAAATTTGACAAAAATACAATTATACACTTATTTAATAATACCAACTTAAAATTTGACAAAAATACAATTATACACTTATTTAATAATACCACCTTAAGATTTGACAACAAAACAATGACACACTTATTAAATAATACCACCTTAAAATTTGACAACGAAGCAATTATACACATATTTAATATCACCACCTTAAGATTTGACAAGAAAACAATGAAACACTTATTTAATAACACCATCGTAACAATTGACAAAAATACATTTATACACTTATTTAATAATACCACCTTTAAATTTGACAACAAAACAATTATGCACCTATTTAATAATACCACCTTTAACATTTGACAACCAAAATTTTATACTCGTATTTAACAATACCACCTTAAAATTTGACAACAAAACAATTATATACTTATTTAATAATACCACCTTCACATTTGACAACAAACAATTATACACTTAATTAATAATACCACCTTAAGATTTGACGAGAAAAAAAATATACACTTATTTATTAAAATCATCGTACCATTTGACAAGAAAACAATGAAACACTTATTTAATAATACCACCTTAACATTTGACAACCAAACAATGATACACCTATTTAATAACACTACCTTAAAATTTGACAACCAAACGATACACCTATTTAATAATTCCACCTTAACATTTGACAACAAGTCAATTATACACTTATTTAACAACGCCACCTTTAAATTTGACAACAAAAACACTTATATACATATTTAACAATACCACCTTAAAATTTCACAACAAAACAATTATACACCTATTTAATAATGCCATCTTAAAATTTGACAACCAATCAATTAAACACTTATTTAATAATACCACCTTAACATTTGACAACAAAACAATTATATACGTATTTAATAATACCACCTTAACATTTGACAACAAAACAATTACATACTTATTTAATAATACCACTTTAACATTTGACAACAAAACAATTATATACTTATTTAATATTACCACTTGAAGACTTGACAACAAAAGAATGATATACTTATTAAATAATCTCACTTTAAGATTTGACAACCAAACAATTATACACTATTACACACATTATTATGTAATATATGTATGTAATGTATGTAATGATTGCGAAAATCGTGTTGAATCAAGAATGCATTCTGAATACAATCATCACTCCAGGAATCAGTTTGTTAAGTGCCCGAAGATTCACACTTCGACAGAAAAGTACCACAATTCTGCATTGTTGAGTACCAGTATCATTTTGCAGGTACTGGGAATTGTCAGCCATCACTAATGTGTTGTTATTATGGACGTTACATTCTTAACTGGTCTGGGTATTACATGTCTGCATACATCTCCAGTGTTCTCTTCTCATGCCACTAAACAGCTGCCTGCAGATACACACACTTATATGTGCTTTTACACACACACACACACACACACACACACACGCACACATTCTTGTATGTGTTACCTTCTTAAGACCTCCGAAAAATGCCTACCTTTTTCGGACCACCCTTTCTAGATATATAAAGATGTGTATTTATAACATTGATAATATATACATACTATGCAAATATAAAATGGTAAGCTTTTAGTAATTTTAATTTTTTTTTTGTTTGTATTTGGTTTTTAATCTTCATGATTTACTTCAAGTTATGTCTCTATATACTTGTTTTTTTATCAATTTTGGCCAAAGGTGGCACATTTCAATTTCTTACACACACTTGTTATTTCATATGTTGACCAGAGGGGGATGAATACGGAAGTCCTTCTTTAGTCCTTCTTTAGCTGCAGTCTTTTTTTATCATATAATGCTGCCTTTGCACCTGTCAATGTTCACGTTTGTATGCACATTAAATCAACAAAAAAAAAAATCCTGACTTTGGAGCAATGTTCACGGACTCTTGTATTTGGCTCTCTGTTAGATGCAACCGTTTTCTGTATTGGGACCATGATTTATGTCCTAACTTGTTCACCAGTCCTCATATGGACGGTACTTTTCCTTGTTGACGTCTCAGGAATGGTAGAAATACAAGAACACGAACACACACACACACACAGACACACACACACACACACACACACACACACACACACACACACACACACACACACACACACACACACACACACACAGATTATTGTCTTTCTTACATGCTTGAAACCTGAGAAAAATGCCTACCTCTTTAGGACCACCCTTTCTAGATATATAAAGACGTGTATTTACAACATTAATAATATATACATACTATGCAAATATAAAAGCTTTTAGTTTTTTTTGTTGTTTATTTTTTTTAGTTTTTTTGTTTGTAATTGGTTTTAATCTTCATGATTTACTTCAAGTTATGTCACTATATACATATTTATTTTATTAACGTTGGCCAAAGGGGGCGCATTTAAATTTCTTATACACACTTGTTATTTCATATGTTGGCCAGAGGGGGATGAATAGGCAAGTCCTTCTTAAGTCCTTCTATAGCTGCAGTCTTGTTTTATCATTGATATATACAGGTAAAAGCCAGTAAATTAGAATATTTTGAAAAACTTGATTTATTTCAGTAATTGCATTCAAAAGGTGTAACTTGTACATTATATTTATTCATTGCACACAGACTGATGCATTCAAATGTTTATTTCATTTAATTTTGATGATTTGAAGTGGCAACAAATGAAAATCCAAAATTCCGTGTGTCACAAAATTAGAATATTACTTAAGGCTAATACAAAAAAGGGATTTTTAGAAATGTTGGCCAACTGAAAAGTATGAAAATGAAAAATATGAGCATGTACAATACTCAATACTTGGTTGGAGCTCCTTTTGCCTCAATTACTGCGTTAATGCGGCGTGGCATGGAGTCGATGAGTTTCTGGCACTGCTCAGGTGTTATGAGAGCCCAGGTTGCTCTGATAGTGGCCTTCAACTCTTCTGCGTTTTTGGGTCTGGCATTCTGCATCTTCCTTTTCACAATACCCCACAGATTTTCTATGGGGCTACGGTCAGGGGAGTTGGCGGGCCAATTTAGAACAGAAATACCATGGTCCGTAAACCAGGCACGGGTAGATTTTGCGCTGTGTGCAGGCGCCAAGTCCTGTTGGAACTTGAAATCTCCATCTCCATAGAGCAGGTCAGCAGCAGGAAGCATGAAGTGCTCTAAAACTTGCTGGTAGACGGCTGCGTTGACCCTGGATCTCAGGAAACAGAGTGGACCGACACCAGCAGATGACATGGCACCCCAAACCATCACCCAACCATGCAAATTTTGCATTTCCTTTGGAAATCGAGGTCCCAGAGTCTGGAGGAAGACAGGAGAGGCACAGGATCCACGTTGCCTGAAGTCTAGTGTAAAGTTTCCACCATCAGTGATGGTTTGGGGTGCCATGTCATCTGCTGGTGTCGGTCCACTCTGTTTCCTGAGATCCAGGGTCAACGCAGCCGTCTACCAGCAAGTTTTAGAGCACTTCATGCTTCCTGCTGCTGACCTGCTCTATGGAGATGGAGATTTCAAGTTCCAACAGGACTTGGCGCCTGCACACAGTGCAAAATCTACCCGTGCCTGGTTTACGGACCATGGTATTTCTGTTCTAAATTGGCCCGCCAACTCCCCTGACCTTAGCCCCATAGAAAATCTGTGGGGTATTGTGAAAAGGAAGATGCAGAATGCCAGACCCAAAAACGCAGAAGAGTTGAAGGCCACTATCAGAGCAACCTGGGCTCTCATAACACCTGAGCAGTGCCAGAAACTCATCGACTCCATGCCACGCCGCATTAACGCAGTAATTGAGGCAAAAGGAGCTCCAACCAAGTATTGAGTATTGTACATGCTCATATTTTTCATTTTAATACTTTTCAGTTGGCCAACATTTTTAAAAATCCCTTTTTTGTATTAGCCTTAAGTAATATTCTAATTTTGTGACACACGGAATTTTGGATTTTCATTTGTTGCCACTTCAAATCATCAAAATTAAATGAAATAAACATTTGAATGCATCAGTCTGTGTGCAATGAATAAATATAATGTACAAGTTACACCTTTTGAATGCAATT
>NC_084578.2:3390000-3407500 GCF_033978685.3 Nerophis lumbriciformis | reverse complement strand
ACATTTGACAAAAAACAATTATTCACCTATTTAATAATACCACCTTAATATTTGACAACAAAACAATTATACACTTATTTAATAATACCACCTTAACATTTGACAACAAAACATATATACACTTATGTAATAATAGCACCTAAGAATTTGACAACAATTATACACTTATTTATAATAGCACCTAAACTTTTGACAACAAAACAATATTCACCTATTTAATAATACTACCTTAACATTTGACCACAAAACAATTATACACCTTTATAATAATACCATCTTAACATTTGACAAAAAAACAATTATACGTGCATTTAAAAATACCATACTTTTTTAAGCAAAATAAGAGGACCGATATGATAATTAGGGGTGGACAAAAAAATCGATTCCCATCCGAATCAAAAGTATTTTTCATCAAAATTCTAATTCAATTTTTTTTTTTTTAAATCGATTAAAAAAAACAAAAAAATATTTTTTTATTATTCTTTTCATTTACAAAAACAATTTCTAAAAAATAAGTGTTTAGGTCATCTGCATGCAACCTGGATGTGCTTTTCCAACGTGTCGCAATTTTTATTAAATCCGATTCAAAATTGATTCATAATTTTCAAAAATCTATTTTACAAATGTTTTTTTGTCAATTTTATATTTTATGGGAATCAATAAAAAAATTTTTATAACATTTGCGATTAATTCAAAAATCGATTTTGTTTTTTTGACAAATATATATATATGTATATATTATTGCAAATAATACATTGCGAAAATCCTGTTGAATTGAGAATCCATTCTTAATGCAATCATCACTCCAGGTATCAGAATCAATTGTTAAGTGCCCAAAGAGTCACACCCCAACAGAAAAGTACCGCAAATCTGCATTGTTGAGTACCAGTATTATTTTCCAAATAACACATTGCCAGAATCGTGTTGAATCGAAAATCAATTCGGAATCAATCAGAACGGGATAGAATCGTTGGCTACCAAAAGATTCACTTAATGAATCATAATTTCCATATATCTGTTGTGAACAAGTCTACATTTCATGACCTCTATCTGCGTGGAGAGTGAGACTGCTAGAAGTCCATGGTCTCAGAAAAAAATAAAATAAAAATAAAAATCTAAAAAAATACATCTTTAGGCATGTTTCAAACATGTGTTACAATTCTTATTAATTCCGATTCTAAATCGATTTATAATTTTCAAAAATCAATACAAAAAAAAAAAAAAAATAATTTCCAAAGGTTACCCAAAGATTCATCTGCGTGGAGAGTGAGACTGCTAGAAGTCCATGGTCCCAGAAAATAAAAAATCTAAAAATAAACTAAAAAAAATCTAAAAAATATATGTTTTTAGGCATGTTTCATATATGTATCACAATTCTTATTCATTCCGATTCTAAATCGATTTATAATTTTCAAAAATCAACACAAAAAAAATAAATACAAATTTCCAAAGGTTAACCAAAGATTCACACACCGAATCATGATTTCCATGTATCTATTGTGAACAAGTCTACATTTCATTACCTCTATTTTTGTGGAGAGTGAGACTGCTAGAAGTCCATTGTCCCAGAAAAAAAAAAAAAAAAAAAAAAAAAATCTAAAAAAATACATCTTTAGGCATGTTTCAAACATGTGTAACAATTCTTATTAATTCCGATTCTAAATCGATTTATAATTTTCAAAAATCAATACAAAAAAAAAAAAAAAAAAAAAAAAAAATTTTTCCAAAGGTTACCCAAAGATTAATCTGCGTGGAGAGTGAGACTGCTAGAAATCCATGGTCCCAGAAAAAAAAAAAATCTAAAAAAAAACTAAAAAAATCTAAAAAATATATGTTTTTAGGCATGTTTCAATTATGTATCACAATTTTTTATTCATTCCGATTCTAAATCGATTTATAATTTTCAAAAATCAACACAAAAAAAATAAATACAAATTTCCAAAGGTTACCCAAAGATTCACACACCGAATCATGATTTCCATGTATCTGTTGTGAACAAGTCTACATTTCATGACCTCTATCTGCGTGGAGAGTGAGACTGCTAGAAGTCCATGGTCCCAGAAAAAATAAAAATAAAAATCCAAAAAAATACGTCTTTAGGCATGTTTCAAACATGTGTCACAATTCTTATTAATTCCGGTTCTAAATTGATTTATAATTTTCAAAAATCAATACAAAAAAAATTTAAAATAATTTCTAAAGGTTACCCAAAGATTCATCTGCCTGGAGAGTGAGACTGCTAGAAGTCCATAATCCCAGGAAAAAAAAAAAATCTCAAAAAATCTCAAAAAAAGATGTTTTTAGGCATGTTTCGAACATGTACCACAATTCTTATTCATTTCGATTCTAAATCGATTTACAATTTTAAAAAATCAACACAAAAAAAATAAATACAAATTTCCAAAGGTTACCCAAAGATTCACACACCGAATCATGATTTCCATGTATCTGTTGTGAACAAGTCTACATTTCATGACCTCTATCTTCGTGGAGAGTAAGACTGCTAGAAGTCTATGGTCCCAGAAAAAAATAAAATAAAAAAATAAAAATCTAAAAAAATACGTCTTTAGGCATGTTTCAAACATGTGTAACAATTCTTATTAATTCCGATTCTAAATCGATTTATAATTTTCAAAAATCAATACAAAAAAAAAAAATAATAATTTCTGCTAGAAGTCCATGGTCCCAGAAAATAAAAAATCTAAAAAAAACTAAAAAAAATCTAAAAAAAAATATGTTTTTAGGCATGTTTCATATATGTATCACAATTCTTATTCATTCCGATTCTAAATCGATTTATAATTTTCAAAAATCAACACAAAAAAATTAAATACAAATTTCCAAAGGTTACCCAAAGATTCACACACCGAATCATGATTTCCATGTATCTGTTGTGAACAAGTCTACATTTCATGACCTCTATCTGCGTGGAGAGTGAGACTGCTAGAAGTCCATGGTCCCACAAAAAAATAAAATTAAAATAAAAATCTAAAAAAATATGTCTTTAGGCATGTTTCAAACATGTATTAAAATTCTTATTAATTCCGATTCTAAATCGATTCATAATTTTCAAAAATCAATACAAAAAAAAAAAAAATAATTTCCAAAGGTTACCCAAAGATTCATCTGCGTGGAGAGTGAGACTGCTAGAAGTCCATGGTCCCAGAAAATAAAAAATCTAAAAAAAACTTAAAATTTTTAAAAAAAATATATGTTTTTAGGCATGTTTCATATATGTTTCACAATTCTTATTCATTCCGATTCTAAATCGATTTATAATTTTCAAAAATCAACACAAAAAAAATAAATACAAATTTCCAAAGGTTACCCAAAGATTCACATGTTGAATGATGATTTCCATGTATCTATTGTGAACAAGTCTACATTTCATGACCTCTATCTGCGTGGAGAGTGAGACTGCTAGAAGTCCATGGTCCCAGAAAAAATAAAAATAAAAATAAAAATCCAAAAAAATACGTCTTTAGGCATGTTTCAAACATGTGTAACAATTCTTATTAATTCCGATTCTAAATCGATTTATAATTTTCAAAAATCAATACAAAAAAAATAATAATAATACCCAAAGATTCATCTGCGTGGAGAGTGAGACTGCTAGAAGTCCATGGTCCCAGAAAATAAAATATCTAAAAAAAACTAAAAAAAATCTAAAAAAAATATGTTTTTAGGCATGTTTCAATTATGTATCACCATTTTTATTCATTCCGATTCTAAATCGATTTATAATTTTCAAAAATCAACACAAAAAAAATAAATACAAATTTCCAAAGGTTACCCAAAGATTCACACACCGAATCATGATTTCCATGTATCTGTTGTCAACAAGTCTACATTTCATGACATCTTTTTGCGTGGAGAGTGAGACTGCTAGAAGTCCATGGTCCCACAAAAAATAAAAATAAAAATCCAAAAAAATACGTCTTTGGGCATGTTTCAAACATGTGTTACAATTCTTATTAATTCCGATTCTAAATCGATTTATAATTTTCAAAAATCAATACAAAAAAAAAAATAATAATAATTTCCAAAGGTTACCCAAAGATTCATCTGCGTGGAGAGTGAGACTGCTAGAAGTCCATGGTCCCAGAAAAAAAAAATCTAAAAAAAACTAAAACAATCTAAAAAATATATGTTTTTAAGCATGTTTCAATTATTATCACAATTTTTATTCATTCCGATTCTAAATCAATTTATAATTTTCAAAAATCAATACAAAAAAAATAAATAAAAATTTCCAAAGGTTACCCAAAGATTCACACACCGAATGATGATTTCCATGTATCTATTGTGAACAAGTCTACATTTCATGACCTCTATCTGCGTGGAGAGTGAGACTGCTAGAAGTCCATGGTCCCAGAAAAAATAAAAATAAAAATCCAAAAAAATACGTCTTTAGGCATGTTTCAAACATGTGTTACAATTCTTATTAATTCCAAAATCAATACAAAAAAATAATAATAATAATTTCCAAAGGTTACCCAATGATTCATCTGCGTGGAGAGTGAGACTGCTAGAAGTCCATGGTCCCAGAAAAAAAAAATCTAAAAAAATCTAAAAAAATGATGTTTTTAGGCATGTTTCAAACATGTGTCACAAATTCCGATTCTGAATCGATTTATAATTTTCAAAAATCAATACAAAAAAAAAAAAAAATCCAAAGGTTACCCAAAGATTCACATGTTGAATGATGATTTCCATGTATCTATTGTGAACAAGTCTACATTTCATGACCTCTATCTGCGTGGAGAGTGAGACTGCTAGAAGTCCATGGTCCCAGAAAAAAAAAAAAAAAAAAAAAAAAAAAATCCAAAAAAATACGTCTTTAGGCATGTTTCAAACATGTGTCACGATTCTTATTAATTCCGGTTCTAAATCGATTTATAATTTTCAAAAATCAATACAAAAAAAAATAATAATAATTTCTCCTAGAAGTCCATGGTCCCAGAAAATAAAAAATCTAAAAAAAACTAAAAAAAATCTAAAAAAATATATGTTTTTAGGCATGTTTCATATATGTATCACAATTCTTATTCATTCCGATTCTAAATCGATTTATAATTTTCAAAAATCAACACAAAAAAAATAAATAAAAATGTCCAAAGGTTACCCATAGATTCACACACCGAATCATGATTTCCATGTATCTATTGTGAACAAGTCTACATTTCATGACCTCTATCTGCGTGGAGAGTGAGACTGCTAGAAGTCCATGGTCCCAGAAAAAATAAAAATAATAATACAAATAAATAAAAAAATACATCTTTAGGCATGTTTCAAACATGTGTTACAATTCTTATTAATTCCGATTCTAAATCGATTTATAATTTTCAAAAATCAATACAAAAAAAAAAAAAAAAAATTTCCAAAGGTTACCCAAAGATTCATCTGCGTGGAGAGTGAGACTGCTAGAAGTCCATGGTCCCAGAAAATAAAAATTTAAAAAAATCTTAAAAAATGATGTTTTTAGGCATGTTTCATATATGTATCACAAATCTTATTCATTCCGATTCTGAATCGATTTACAATTTTCAAAAATCACCACAAAAAAAATAAATACCAATTTCCAAAGGTTACCCAAAGATTCACATGTTGAATGATGATTTCCATGTATCTATTGTGAACAAGTCTACATTTCATGACCTCTATCTGCGTGGAGAGTGAGACTGCTAGAAGTCCATGGTCCCAGAAAAGAAGTTCCCTTGGCCCCACCAGCAGGGGTTTGACCCAGTACACTCACTTTGATCTTTAATAAACATGGGGCCCAGCTTAAAAAAGTGCATAAACGGGACAGAAAGTAGAGCTGTGGAAATTGTCTGCTATCTAAGAAAAGGCTGAACAGAAAGACGCTAGCGTGCAGATAGTTGGCAACATGTAGTAGACAGAAGATATAGCATGACATCAACCACAGCTGCCAACCACATCCAACACCACTGCGGGCTTTTATGGCACACGCTGCGTCTGCAAATACTTGTGCTTTTCATTTCAAACATACTTACATATGCATGAAACAGAGGATCGTACAAGAAAAAGAGGAATTGGAGCCAGAATAGAATTGTATGTTTCAGCAAACCGGTGACATGTTTAGTCTCGGACTTTCCAAAACATTTCTTAAAAAGGCAGAAGTGATCATGAAGGTTTGGTCTCAGTCACGTTCAAACATCAGAATGAGGATGTGAGAAATGACATGAGTGGATACTAAGCTGCGATGGCTTTGGTTAAAGCAGTGTTTCTACAATAGTGGTGGGGTCAGGGTCTAGTATTCGTGTTAGAGCAATACACAAGCCTGCAGCTAGGGGGTGGCAGTGCTTGATCTAATCAACAGGTTTTACCCAGTAGCCCGAGTAAGGAACAGGACTGTGATAATTGGCCACCTAACTATTCAATCCCTTTCCATGACTTTGGTCACCATTTGAGTCAACACCATCCTCAATTAGAACTGATTCTCACAATGTATTATTTGCTATGATAAATATAGCAACACTTTTTTTCCAAACAGGTTAGAGAAGCTCTTTCTGGTTGCATGGAGGTGGCCTAAGAACGTCTTTTTTTAAATGGTTCTTATAAACAAACAAACAAAAAAATAAGAAGAGTTAACTTGGGTAAAGAGATTTGTGTTTGAGTTTGAGACAGAAATAAATGTGTGTGTGTGTGTGTGTGTGTGTTTGTGTGTGTGTATAAAATGTAAGTCATAAATATATATATATATATATATGTATATATATATATATATATATATATATATATATATATATTTATATATATATATATATGTGTATGTGTGGAAAAAAAATCACAAGACTATTTCATCTCTACAGGCCTGTTTCATGAGGGGGGTACCCTCAATCATCAGGAGATTTATATATATATATATATATATATATATGTATATATATATATATATATATATATATATATAAATATATATATTTATATATATATATATATATATATATATATATATATATATATATATATATATATATATATATATATATATATATATATATATATATATATATGTGTGTATGTGTGTGTGTATATATATATAAAAAAAAAAATATATATATATATATATATGTGTGTGTGTATACAAAATGTAACTCGCGTATATATATGTATATATATATATATATATATATGTATATATATATATATATATATATATATATAAAAAAAATATATATATATACATGTGTGTGTGTATAAAATGTAACTCGCCTATATATATATATATACACACATATATATATATATATGCACACACATATATACATGTATATATACATATATACATACGAATATGTATGTATGTATATATATATATATATATATATATATATATATATATATATATATATATATATACGCACACACATATATACATGTATATATACATACATACTTGTATCTCACACAGTGTGTTGTACGGATAAATCCATAATTACTATCAAGTTATCAACAATAATAAGGGGGTTCAAACTAGTTCGGAGGATCATGACAGAAAATAATTAATCAATCAATCAATCAATCAATCAATGTTTATTTATATAGCCCTAAATCACAAGTGTCTCAAAGGGCTGCACAAGCCACAACGACATCCTCGGTACAAAGCCCACATAAGGGCAAGGAAAAACTCACCCCAGTGAGACGTCGATGTGAATGACTATGAGAAACCTTGGAGAGGACCGCATATGTGGGTAACCCCGCCCCCCCCCCCCCCCCTAGAGTGAACATTTATACATGTTGTGTTGTGTTGTGTGAGAGTACACTGGACCTATGAAGCCACCTGGTTGCTTGGTCCCTATGAGAATGTCAGAGTCTCCATCAGTTATTATGTTGTATTATTTTGGGGTTTGTCCAAGTCTTCCACAGCAAACTTCTACTCAGAAGATAACATAAAGTTAGGGTCTTCCATCCCTGGAAAAAAACAGATTTTCTGAAGCATATTTTGTGGAGCTTTTTGCTCTCTGTAGAAAACAGAAATTAACTGATTTCACTGTGGACATCATTGAAGTTAGCTTGTAGGGTTTGTTTTCTTTATTTTTCTCAATCTGCCGGGTCTAAGCCAGAAGAGGCCCACTCAGCACTTTAAAAAAACATATTTAATAATATATAGAAAGTGACATTTCGAGGGGAATCTGAAGAAATATGAACTTAAATGTGTCAACAAAGACCTGCTAATATGACATACTTTATGTACTTTAGGGGTTTGAAACCTGCGGCCCAGGGGTCATCTGTGCCGCCCGGGCCCATGTTTTATGGCCCTCTACTTATCTGCATAGTTTAGTGCAATTGTGGCCGCCGCACCCTCATTTAAATATGTCTTGGAAGCCACTGGACTAGGACTACTACAACAACGGTGCAAACAGAAATGACAGCACAACAAACAAAACATTGGGCGGAACAAAAGATCAAGTTCCTTTAAGCAATGAACCAACAGTGTCAAAATATATATTCATATTGACTTAAGGTCTACCATAGCTCAAAGTAGCTGACACACATTTTCAGTGGTTATAATGTGATGCTGGGCCGCTACCTCCAGCAGCCTCCAGGTAAAGTGACTTTGAGACTCCCTGCTGTGCACATCCACCTTGTTTCAGGATCTATCCAGTCCCAAACCAAACACCATACACTTATTTAATAATACGACCTAAATATTTGACAACAAAACAATTATACACCTACTCATTGATACCACTTTAACATTTGACAACAAAAAAAGTATACACCTATTTAATAATACCACCTTAACATTTGACAACCAAACAATTTTATATTTATTTAATATTACCACCTTAACATTTGACAAGATAACAATTAAACATGTATTTAATATTGCCACCTTAACATTTGACAAGATAACAATTAAACATGTGTTTAATAATACCACCTTAACATTTGACAACAAAACAATTATACACCTATTTAATAATACCACCTTAACATTTGACAACAAAACAATTATACGCTTTTTTAAATAATACCACTTTAACATTTGACAACAAAACAATTTTACATTTATGTAATAATACCTCCTTAAAATTTGACAACCAAACAATTATACACATATTTAATAATACCACCTTAAAATTTATAAACAAAACAATTTCATATTTATTTAATATTACCACCTTAACATTTGACAAGATAACAATTAAACATGTATTTAATATTACCACCATAACATTTGCCAACAAAACAATTATACACCTATTTAATAATACCACCTTAACATTTGACAAGAAAACAATTATACACTTATTTATTAATACCACCTTAACATTTGACAAGAAAACAATTATACTTATATAATAATACCACCTTAACATTTGACAACCAAATAATTCTACACCTATTTAATAATACTACCTTACATTTGACAACAAAACAATTATACACTTATGTGAAAATATCACCTTAACATTTGACAGCAAAACAATTATACTTATTTTATAATACCACCTTAACATTTGACAAGTAAACAGTTATACCCATATTTAAAAATACACCTTTAACATTTGACAAGAAACAATTTACTTATTTAATAATACTACCTTAACATTTGACAACCAAACAAGTATACACTTATTTAATAATACCCCCTTAACATTTGACAACCAAACAATTATAAACCTATTTAATAATGCCACCTTAACATTTGAAAACAAAACATTATACAGTTATTTAATAATACCACCTTAACATTTGACAACAAAACAATTATACACCTATTTAATAATACCACCTTAACATTTGACAACCAAACAATTATAAACCTATTTAATAATGCCACCTTAACATTTGAAAACAAAACATTATACAGTTATTTAATAATACCACCTTAACATTTGACAACAAAACAATTATACACTTATTTAATAATACCCCCTTAACATTTGACAACCAAACAATTATAAACCTATTTAATAATGCCACCTTAACATTTGAAAACAAAACATTATACAGTTATTTAATAATACCACCTTAACATTTGACAACAAAACAATTATACACCTATTTAATAATACTACCTTAACATTTGACAACCAAACAAGTATACACTTATTTAATAATACCCCTTTAACATTTGACAACCAAACAATTATAAACCTATTTATTAATACCACCTTAACATTTGACAACAAAACATTATACAGTTATTTAATAATACCACCTTAACATTTGACAACCAAACAAGTATACACTTATTTAATAATACCACCTTAACATTTGACAACAAAACAATGATACACTTATTTAATAATACCCCCTTAACATTTGACAACCAAACAATTATAAACCTATTTAATAATGCCACCTTAACATTTGACAACAAAATAATTCTACACCTATTTAATAATACCACCTTAACATTTGACAAGAAAACAATTAAATATGTATTTAATAATAACACCTTAACATTTGACAACCAAACAATTATAGACCTATTTAATAATTCCACCTTAACATTTGACAACAAAACAATTATACACCTATTTAATAACACCACCTTAATATTTGACAACCAAACAATGATCCACTTACTTAAAAATACCACCTTATTATTTGACAAGAAAACAATTATACTTATTTTATAATACCACCTTAACATTTGACAACCAAACAGTTACACACCTAAACATTATACAACAACTCACATTAGTTGGTTGCAAAACGTGCGTGATGATGATGTTAGCAGACCTTCAACCACAGTTAGCTGGCCAGAAAACCTTTGAAAACCTCCGCCAATACATTTCCACGGTGAAAGTGAGTACCCACAGACTTGATTTAATGCCGACTCACCCTTGTCTCCACCAACACCCGCACGTACCACCGCAGCTATTTCATTTTTCACCATCCACTCTCTGACCCTCTTCTTTATTCCGTGTTATCACTTCCATCCGTACGTCCTTAGGCTCAGATCTTCCCCGAGTTAACGACGTGATGCGGAGAAGCTTACCATTAAACTACCGGGTGCCGAACACTCCAGCCAAGACCTGGATAACACATCACACGCGTACGGAAAAATAAATGTGCGACTGCCGATTCGCCCACCCCTACTTTTGGGTTTGTGGGCTTCTTTTGAAGGCTTACACACGCAGGATGCACATGCATGCACTTAAAAACACACATGCCTGCGTAGAGAGTGGACATTTGATGTTCTGAAGGTTCTGGGCTGACAAGTATGAGGTGTGAGAGGATCCACATCAAACGTTTCAATAAAACCAAGGAATGAAACAATGTAAGGATGTAAGATGGGTCTTACTTTGACAGGTGTTGCTTCGTTCTTCATAGCCCGGGTTGCACAGGCACTTTCCAATCGGCACCAGCCACTCCCCGTCCGTGCTGCAGTACATCCGTGGCGGCTCCTCCTCCTTGGAGTGATTGACACAGGAACCTTTGACTTCCACCAACGACTGAGAGTCCACGGGCACGGTGTCAGGAAAGGAGGCGAGGTTCTTCACCGTGGTCGGGCACTTTTTGAAGTAAACCCTCACCGAGACTAAAGCTACGCAGGCGCCAACGTCCTGGAAAGCCAGGTAGAAGCCCTTCTTGGTCATGGGGCCCACCTCGCGCACCTCGGTGTTCAGTTTCAGGATGCGGTCGCCCAGGTCCATCTGGGTGAAACTCTCGTCCGCGGCGATGGTGTCGATCTTGGTGAACTGGTGTTCCCGGAAGTGAGTGCCTTGGTCGTCGTCGGTCTCCTGGTAAAGAAGGTTGAAGGTCTCCTTGCACGTGCCCAGGACTAAGGGGATGGAGTTGCAGTCCCTCAGAGTGAACTTCAGCTCCACGTAGATCTTCTGGGCCGACTGACGGGGGATCCAGTTGGTGCGGAGCCAGTTGTTCTGACTGTACTCCATCACGTTGCACACCTGGAAAGTCCGGATGGGCGTGTAATGCTCATCCACCCCGCTGATCTCCTCCCACTGGAAGATAAAGCATGGGCAGGGACAGAGGAGAGAAGGCGAGTAGAAGCAAAAGCCGCAGAGGCCAATGCCGCAGAAAGATTGCAGGAAAGGCAGAGAAAGATGGAAAGGATCGCATGTTTTAGAGTTAGAGGGTGAGGTGGCCGAAGAAAAGCCATTTGGGAAAGGAAGCAGAATAAGGAAAAGTAGGGAAGGATAATAGAGAAAAAACAGTTAACTCCATCCTGTAAGCATTGATACGTCAAAGTTTTAGATTCAGACAAATTCATGCTGAAGTCTAAACAAATAAAGGTGGAAAATCCCACTACCAGATCTCTCGAAGAAAACTCAATTCAAACCAATTCGACAATCAACCGTGGTCGTGTTGCAAAACGGACCGCTTGATCCAAATGTGCAATTTGAGAGGACTATCTGGGTTCCACGAGGAGAATCTCGTAGTGTTTGTTTCCACCCTCTTTGACTAAACGGTTGCTCTACAAAGTGAGGACTGCAGTCGTCGTCTATGCCTACGCCTCTAATGGAAACGTGCGGAGGCTACTACGGAATGGAAGCATCTAGGAAGTATTGAGAGATTTCAGTGTGTACCAGGAACGTTCATGGCTATCTTACATTTTCCCTCCACTGGAAGAAAGCGATGAGAGAGAGGAAAGGAGACAAAGAAAGCTGGGGTCATTCCTTTGGAATTCAACAACTCATTGATCATGCGCATTGGGGCTTTATGGCACTTTTCAGGAAATGTCACCGGCGGATCAGAGGGATGATGAATAGGCAGACACCTGAAACACCGGGGTGGTTGCCGGTCAATTGACAGCTATTAGAATGATTGGGTCTCAATGGGAGGCTTTGTCCCGGTCTGGCAAAACAAAAGAACGGATGGACGCCTGGATGAGCGGCACTCGATTCGCAAAGAAAGGGACACTGTTCGGTAAGTGGAAACTAAATTATCGGCCCCTTTTTTGACAAGGAGTGCTGGAAACATAAACTCACACACATTCATTCATTCACACGCGGCTCATGGGAAGTGTTTAAAGGCATGCACAGCAGGTGCTTCCATAGGAATTAATGACGAGCTACCAAGGTTCCTGCTCTCCATTATAACGCGGTGTGTGTGTAGAGCGTATCTTTGGTGTGTTCAAGGACCTCTCCGGCTTAAGGATAGCCACTTGCTTTTCATCTCTTTGTAAAAGACCTCGAGAGAGAGAACGCCTGGGGGCGGGGGGGATATAAGGAGGGGATGTTAGCTCAAGTACTGTAGCCCCGAAAGGACAGAGCGATGGAAGGAGAGAGCAACGAAAACTACGAATCCCAAAAAATGGGCTTGGAAACTCTGGTGGTGTTTATCCTCCACTGTCACCTCGGATGCATCGGTGTGTAGCCAAGCTCTCTTAGGTCTAACAAAACATGGAAATATTTAAAAGAGGTCATATTTGGATGTTGTTTTCTACCTCGTGGTCTACATAACATGTACAACTTAAAATCCTTTAATTGTAACCCGGTGCGCCTAACGTACGGCTAGATTCTGGTTGGGCTTACCCACCTCGAAGCTATTATATTTGGTACATAAGTGTGACCAGTAGATGGCAGTCACACATAAGAGATACGCCAGTAAGCAACACCAAAACTTCAAATGTTCCATTGAGAATATAGCACATTACACACGGCGCTCAAATATCTCTCAACATGTTTTTAGGACCTCGGAGTCTTGTTCACGAGTGAGGGAAGAGTGGATCGTGAGATCGACAGGCGGATCGGTGCGGCGTCTTCAGTAATGTGGACGCTGTATCGGTCCGTTGTGGTGAAGAAGGAGCTGAGCCGGAGGGCAAAGCTCTCAATTTACCGGTCGATCTACGTTCCCGTCCTCACCTATGGTCATGAGCTTTGGGTTATGACCGAAAGGACAAGATCACGGGTACAAGCGGCCGAAATGAGTTTCCTCCGCCGGGTGGTGGGGCTCTCCCTTAGAGATAGGGTGAGAAGCTCTGCCATTCGGGGGGAGCTCAAAGTAAAGCCGCTGCTCCTCCACATGGAGAGGAGCCAGATGAGGTGGTTCGGGCATCTGGTCAGGATGCCACCCGAACGCCTCCCTAGGGAGGTGTTTAGGGCACGTCCGACCGGTAGGAGGCCGCGGGGAAGACCCAGGACACGTTGGGAAGACTATGTCTCCCGGCTGGCCTGGGAACGCCTCGGGGTCCCCCGGGAGGAGCTGGACGAAGTGGCTGGGGAGAGGGAAGTCTGGGCTTCCCTGCTTAGGCTGCTGCCCCCGCGACCCGACCTCGGATAAGCGGAAGAAGATGGATGGATGGATGGACAACGTGACAACTTCACTGGTTTGGGGTTTTGTATTTGGAATTGTGATAACAGTCGATCTGCCGACTTCAACCCATCGGCTGGTGGAGACGGACAGGAGTCTTCACCCGGTGTCTTTCATTCCGCTACAGACAGCTCAAAAGGTTACGCCACATTTTGATTAAACTTTCAGGAATAGGATAAGGATTAAGTTCTGGGAGGGATCCTGATCACCTTCCGGATTAACAACTCTTTTAGTAATAGGAGAAAGGGTTTGCCTGTGGTCTGCTTTTCTAGTCAAATATAATTTGCAAAGTGTTTAACGTTGTATATTTTAACAGTTCTTAGTGTTAGACATGGCGCACACCCAAAGTACTCCAGTCTTTCAGTAAAACCCACTCCATTGTTTTGCTGTGCCCTTCCACCAGCAAAGAAAGCCCCCACCGTAGAGGAGCTTATTTCCCAAACATGTCTAAATAATTAGAACCAACAAGCAAACAGGTCTTTTGTTTATCTCCAAGTGGGCCAAACTCCCCTTGCAAAGGCTTCTAATTGACATATAACAACACTAAGACCCAACACCGGTCCGAGCCACCTCTGACCCCTGCCCCCCCCCATGGTCCCAGCTGGGCCCAAAGTCTGGTGTGATCTTGTCCCCGGGTTTCTCTGATCTGTGCTGTAGGTGAAGCGACTTAAGGGACAGTAAAAGGAGAGTGCGGTAACCTGAGCCCGCTGAAGAAATGACAAGGACGGCAACAGGCACGTCTCAGCCGCTCACCAGTTGACCGGCTTCAAAGTGAGGTCGATGGGAGTCAACGGACCACTGAGCAGGCCCGTATGAGGTAACAGGTTAGGACTTTAAGGAGGAAAACAGAACGTGAACTCTCTATACCAATTTAACAACAATCACTGATGTGCATGGTCACTGTTCACTTAGACCAGGGCTGTCCAGACTTTTTGACTGGGGGGTTCAAACATTTGGTCGAGGGTATATATATATATATATATATATATATATATATATATATATATATATATATATATATATATATATATATATATATATATATATATATAAAAATACATATATATATATATATGTATATATATAACTCATTTGTATATTATAGCCTTTAAATAGACCCCTCTTTTAGACCAGTTGATCTGCCGTTTCTTTTCTGCACAGATTAGGTGACCGCAGATGAGGCGCTAGCTGTCCAAAGTCAGGACCCAGGGTGGACCACTCATCTGTGCATCAGTTGGTGACGTCTTTGCGTTGCTGACCTGTCTCCACTCAAGAGGATCTCCTGCTGGCCCCACTATGGACTGGACTCTCAATATTATGTTAGATCCTCTATGGACAGGACTCTCACTATTATGTTAGTATGGACTGGACTCTCACTATTATGTTAGATCCACTATGGACTGGACTCTCACTATTATGTTAGATCCACTATGGACTGGACTCTCACTCTTATGTTAGATCCACTATGGACTGGACTCTCACACTATTATGTTAGATCCACTATGGACTGGACTCTCATATTATTATGTTAGATCCACTATGGACTGGGCTCTCACTATTATGTTAGATCCACTATGGACTGGACTCTCACTATTATGTTAGATCCACTATGGACTGGACTCTCACACTATTATGTTAGATCCACTATGGACTGGACTCTCACTATTATGTTAGATCCACTATGGACTAGACTCTCACTATTATGTTAGATCCACTATGGACTGGACTCACACTATTATGCTGGATCCACTATGGACTTGACTCTCACTATTATGTTAGATCCACTATGGACTGGACTCTCACTATTATGTTAGATCCACTATGGACTGGACTCTCACTATTATGTTAGATCCACTATGGACTGGACTCTCACACTATTATGTTAGATCCACTATGGACTGGACTCTCACTATCATGTTAGATCCACTATGGACTGGACTCTCACTACTATGTTAGATCCACTATGGACTGGACTCTCACTTCTATAGCCGAGGTTACTGTGGTTTATCCATTATACAGTGCTCAATACCGGGGTAGAGCGGTATATACGTTAGGTTTTTTTCCCATCATGCTTTGCAATTGATATAAATGGGTGCGATTTAGAATTTCTTATGGTTTCTTATGTTAGATCCACTATGGACTGGACTCTCACTATTATGTTAGATCCACTATGGACTGGACTCTCATATTAGCATGTTAGATCCACTATGGACTGGACTCTCACTATTATGTTAGATCCACTATGGACTGGACTCTCACACTATTATGTTAGATCCACTATGGACTGGACTCTCACACTTTTATGTTAGATCCACTATGGACTGGACTCTCACACTATTATGTTAGATCCACCAAGGACTGGACTCTCTCACTATTATGTTAGATCCACTATGGACTGGACTCTCACACTATTATGTTAGATCCACTATGGACTGGACTCTCACTATTATGTTAGATCCACTATGGACTGGACTCTCACTATTATGTTAGATCCACTATGGACTGGACTCTCATATTATTATGTTAGATCCACTATGGACAGGACTCTCA
This sequence comes from Nerophis lumbriciformis, assembly GCF_033978685.3. Classification (NCBI taxonomy): domain Eukaryota; kingdom Metazoa; phylum Chordata; class Actinopteri; order Syngnathiformes; family Syngnathidae; genus Nerophis; species Nerophis lumbriciformis. The sequence goes on along the minus strand of NC_084578.2, from coordinate 3,390,694 downwards.
CTATTATGTTAGATCCACTATGGACTGGACTCTCACACTATTATGTTAGATCCACTATGGACTGGACTCTCACTATTATGTTAGATCCACTATGGACTGGACTGTCATATTAGCATGTTAGATCCACTATGGACTGGACTCTCACTATTATGTTAGATCCACTATGGACTGGACTCTCACACTATTATGTTAGATCCACTATGGACTGGACTCTCACACTTTTATGTTAGATCCACTATGGACTGGACTCTCACACTATTATGTTAGATCCACCAAGGACTGGACTCTCTCACTATTATGTTAGATCCACTATGGACTGAACTCTCACACTATTATGTTAGATCCACTATGGACTGGACTCTCACACTATTATGTTAGATCCACTATGGACTGGACTCTCACTATTATGTTAGATCCACTATGGACTGGACTCTCACTATTATGTTAGATCCACTATGGACTGGACTCTCACACTATCATGTTAGATCCACTATGGACTGGACTCTCACTATTATGTTAGATCCACTATGGACTGGACTCTCACACTATTATGTTAGATCCACTATGGACTGCACTCTCACTATTATGTTAGATCCACTATGGACTGGACTCTCACACTATTATGCTAGATCCACTATGGACTGGACTCTCACTATTATGTTAGATCCACTATGGACTGGACTCTCACTATTAT